>NC_134704.1:206208720-206508720 GCF_043290135.1 Rhipicephalus microplus
TAAATTGACGAAAAGCATGAAGTTTAGCATTCTTTAGCGAAAAGAAAAAGCTGTCCAACTAGTAATGTTTACGCATTTACCGAACTCAGACACGGTGAAATAGATAAGGTGGCACACTAATAAAATAGGTCAGCACAGAAAAAACTGCAATTTTCATTGCATAAGTAGAGCTCCATCTTCTCGAAATGCCATTTTTCGTTATGTCAGTATGATAATTTTGAAATGGCAAAAGATGTCATGCTGATTGTTTGTGCACATACTCAAGCAACACATGGTGGTGTACTGAACTGAACTTGATCTTTTAGAATAACTTTCATTTGATCTAAAAGAAAGTGTGCAAAATGTCCAAAATCATGTACAGGAGCAAAAAATGCAATTTTTTAAATAAAATAAATCATTCTTTGGTTCGGTCAATAGAACACAAGGCTCTGAACAAATTAGTATAAACTTCTGGTTGCTATCATTATTACATGCTTAAAAATGATTACAATAGGGTAAAAAATACGTGGAAGTCTGGGACTTGCCGGTCTTCTGTAATCGACACAGCGCTCTGAAATAAGGCAGTGTTTACATACACCCGCAGAGCTGTCTTATTCAGTAATGGAAAAGTAGATACATGGTGCAGAAAAGTTATTGTTGCTACCCCTTAATTGGAGGCAGTAACCGGGTAGACTCCAATGGCTGACTTAACAGCCCCCAAAATGCACTGCTAAAGCTTGAACAGTTTAACATCACGTCCTTTTAGCAGGGGTGCAACAGCTGCGCCAATCGCGCCAATTTGATACAATTCCCGATTGTTGCACCGAGCTGCGCCAAACCCGTGAAATTGTTAAAATTGCACCACGCTGCGCCAAAATGCCCAGCCAGCCTCAATTTTTTTTTTTCAGGTGTACTAATTGCGGTGAGCAGTGCAGGCCATGTCGGCCACCTGCAGCTTTGCGCATTCAGTCAAAGCGCGCAGACCCGAAGTAAAGTGCCTAGAATATACCTAAAATAATCTAGCCACCCACCCTATGCTCGTGAGACGTGATCGACCAGATAAAGTAACAACACTGCATGCCTATCGGTCCGCTGACCACAACAGATACGTATCGGCGGGACGGCAGAACTTTAAAACAAAAATGTGTTGGTGTAGCCACCAACCCTTCGCGGAAAATGTAAGTTCTCTTGCCAGAAACGCGGCTATGGCTTATTAAGGCTCGAACAAGCTCGACGTGCTGCAAATGCCGGCGTTGATTACCTTAGCAGTGGCACATAACAAATTTTGGCTGGAAGCTGAGTCCTTGCCACAGTCTTGGCGATAGATATCTAGTACCGTCGCCGGGGCAACAGGCGTACGCCGTTGTTACTTTATCTGGTCAAACTCGTCTTGCAAGGTAGCCGAAGCGGCACATAGCCCCATGCTGAAAAGGGTGGGTTGGAAGGGGGTGGTGAGTGGTTAGCAAACTTGTTGTCTTTGGTTCTAAAGCTGCTTGAGTCACCTTTGCCGCGCTAGACCGGTGCCCGCGAAAAAGCGTGTTGAGATTTACAAGGGGCTGTTTGCGATACTGGGACACCTCACATTTTGCTCAGTTACTCATGCGTTTGTACACCGTTAAATTCTGAGTACCAGTATAGTTACCGACGTGTAAATAAGCTACTGGCAATCATTTGAAGCAGTGTGTGACATTTATGCTTCTCTACAGAAATAAACTAAATTGTGCGCCAATTTTTTTTTACCACCTCTAGTTCTCGTTTTTACTAATCTTCCAAATTTCAAGCTCACAATATCGGCAGATTGATATTGAAATTCTCAGAGTTTGTCAATTGATTTAACAGGTGCAGTAAATGCTGATATGGACTTTATCATGGGTTCCTTAGAGAGGTGGTTCAAAATACTACCTTCATTGAAATAGTAGTAAATACTATGCTCACACTACATAATTTAGGTTATGTTGAGTTGTTTATACATGTTTTTCTCTAAATGTAAGCCGCCTTTTTTATAGTGCTCCAAATTCGCTGTCATGATAAAAATGCATGTTCTTTTTTTCCATAACCATCTCCGAACTTGGAATTTAGTGCTCCAAAAGTAACATTTTGCTGCTCCAAAAATTGCTCTAAATGGTATTTTGGCTGTTGCACCCCTGTTTAAGCATGCCAGCAAATGCCGGTTGGGGTCCAAAGATAAAGTCTGAGCTCAGAGGTTTGTTACAAGCATGAAGCAATGAAGGAAATAGGAGCAAATGGGAATGCTATAGAAAGATTACCACTTAACTCTTCAGATTCAATTTCAGAAAACGAAACACTGGTTAAAGTCAATGTCAGTGCTTCTGAGAGTGAGTGGGTTTTTGTGCTGTCGGTAGTCTCAACGAATAGAAAGTGCTGAAAGCACACCACGTAAACAAGCCGTGTAGTAATATTTATCCAAATAGCACGCACCAGCACTCGTAACTGCGCCCTTATGTTCAATGGTAGCAGCTGTTGAAAGTGTCCATATAATTGCCATTGCAATATTTTATTCTAAATGAATGGCTAGTTAAATCACTGGACAACTCAAATGGGTTTAACAATGATTGTGAAACAATCAAGTATTGCTAATCACAAGCATGAAACTCAGGCACTCCAGATTATTCAATGCTTCAAGCAATGATTCCGTCACCAGCCCGACTAGTCCCTCCATGTAGACTGCAGTATTGACCAGGGGCTCCCCTGCTGCAGTCGGTGAATACTTGTTACTCCTCAGTGTCACTGTGTGAGACTCTCTTTCAAAACACCTCTTCAATGACTGCACAGCATCATCTATAAAATCTTCATCATAGACTGACTGACTGATGCCCTAATAAGGTGCTATTAGAAGCTGTTTGGTATGCAAAACATCACACTGCATTGTTTCAAATTTTTTCTGGCCAGTGTTTTTCTCGGCAGTGATGTAAGATGATCGATGGTACTACTTAATAATGTAACACTTCTCTGGACAACCGAAGAACTCTTCTATATCATAACACATTGCCTTACCAACTGAACCACTTCTGCATTTACCCTGTCTCTGCGTGCTTATATTGAGCAGCACCCTGCATAGGTTAAAAAGAAATCTGCGAATCATTCACACTCACTCATAAAATATATTTTTTCCTTAAGCCTTACTAGTAGACTCAGACTCGCATTGACTCAGACTCGCGGCTCAATGCAAGTCTGACAAGTCTGGTGAGTCGACTTCCGAGCCCGTTAAAATATGATGATCTTTTCCACACATGGTTTCAATGCTCCTTAATAGCAATATGTTGTATAATTGGTGCTCCAGTTGATGATCTTTTCCACACATGGTTTCAATGCTCCTTAACAGTAATGTGTTGCATAATTGGTGCTGCAGTTACAACCTTTTAATCTCAGACCTTTATATAGTGACTGCAACCCAGTAAGGTAATCTCTATTCAAAGAGATGGCACCTCAGATACTTTATGAGAATGTCCCGGGAAGAAATTCACAGGAGGGCATGTCAAAGAACCTCGACTCCCCCCCCCCCCCCCCCTACTTGTAGTTCTGGCCTCTCAGCTATAAATATTGAGTCGGTGCACAAATGCTTGTGCATTGAGATATGTGTGAGCTGTGAAAATTGAGAGCTCAAGGCGCAAATCCATGTGGAGGGAGGCCGCTACACTGCCACGAGACACTGCAAGGTGCCAGCTGGAGCACCTATTATGCAATATATTGCTTTTATGGAGCACTGAAACTATAGGTGAAAAAGATAATCATATTTTAATGGACTCGTAAGTTGACTCACCAGACTTCGTCATTAGTCACTAACAACACAAAAACCCTTCACTCTTGGGAGCACTCACATTTGCTTTAACCAGCGTTTTGTTTTGTAGAGTTAAGTGAGATTGAATCCAAAAGAGGTAACTGCTAATATCGATCCTCAATTGCTATAATTCTTGAACAAGGGTGCCAATAGTTGCCATTTGCACCCTGGTTCGAGGAATATTGACATGACTCATGCATGCATAGCAAAATAAAGGCAAAGGCTTGAAATGAATAAGTTTCTTGCATGCTTTTCTCATAGCACTGTAGCGGCTTCCACATGACATTGTGTCCTGAGTTCTCATTTTTTCGGGGGCTTTTGCACCAGCATTTGGTGTGAAGCATGCTGGCTATTGCGCGGTGCCTTCTTTCAGAGGAGGGTGCAGGAGCATGCATGCTTCAGAGAAACAGCTATTGATAGCTCGTGTAGCTGCAAAGGGCTCATTAGGGGCTGTGCTTGGGCGCTTCTTTTTTAATGCTGTTTAAGTGCTCATTTGTGTCAGCTGTGGTTGCATGCTTGTGTGGAATCACCTTATTTTATAGCTGACTTAATTATAAATTTTTTTTGCTTTTCGAGGGGCAGCACCCAGTGATGGGACTGCCGCTTACAGTTCTGGCCCTCATAAACAACAAAGTAGGCAGCTGTGCTTTTTTTTGAAAATTTTTGTTTTGTTTGCTGTTGATGCATTAATACTAATCTCTACCAGTTCCACGACATTCCTCATGCATGCCATTTACACTCCTGCTGCTTGCACTTATTTTTTTTATATCCATGTACTGTATTTGCTCACATAATAATTGCATTTTCTTCATTTTTGAATAGTTTACTGATTTAAAGGTGTGGTTTGTGCAGTGGGTAAAGTTTTGGAACAGGTCGACTAAATTTAAAACTGGAAGCTGGAATTGTGATGACTACGTTGTGCCATAACAAAACCATATCAGGTTGAAGAGTTCCTACCTTCATGTTACAGGCACATGTTCGCATTGCCTTGTAATGAAGAAGCCCTGAAAAGCCTTTCCAAGTAATCATCAAATGTCTTCATTAGAGAAACTTATTCATCCCAAATCAACTGTTGGAAAAAATTTTGCAATCTGCGAAGTACTAGCGGAGCTACAGGAATTCGTCACATGCTTTACGTACTTTCTTTTACCTTTCGTTCGAGTGAGCTCACTCAAAGCCACGCGGGAGGGGATGACTGGGGGACAAGAAGCTATGCCTTTTTATCAACGTGCGTTCTAAACTTGAGCTCTTTTATTTTTATTCCCCCCCCCCTTTTTTTTCTTCAAACATGGGGCTTCTTCTCAGTGTAATCACGAACAGGTGCAGGGGCATGTGGCAGCCTCCGGTTTCGGTTGTACACATTGCACTTGAAGCGCAGTCAGTTGAATTCGGAGCCTTATTTGTTCAGGAGAAACAGCGTTTTTCAGGTGACTGATAATAAATTATGAATAACAAGCTGCGTGTTGCCCTATTATGTCTGTCTCACATGCTCTCAGGTGCCTCGACTACCCTCGGCAGCATTTTCTGACCATGCCCGAAAAGGGTTGCTGGGCGACTTAAATTGCTTCATGGAGAGTGTTGTGTATACTATACTGAATTTGTGAAAGAAATGCCCATTTTAGTATGCCTAATTCCTGTATATCTGCCATCTGCTACACTTTATAAGAACAATTTGAAAACGATTTAAGTGATGACAGTAGATGACCGGGGCCCTTAAATTGCTGGACATTAAATGTTACCGTCAAGGCATTTGAAAAACAGGAGGAAAAGCTCTCTCTGGTGCAAGTGTGCCCTTAATTGGCTATGCTTTATATGGTTTTGCCTGCTTCAACATCTTCAAAGTGCTTGAAGAACAAGGAGAATAATTCTCTGTGGCACAAGTGTCCGATAAAATGCTCAACTATTTCTGATTTTCCCACTTCTCTTGAACTTTATTGTTATAGTATGTGTGCCAAAGTGAATTCTAATATTGAAGTGTGTGTGCAAATTGAATATTTTTCTGAAATTTCTCGTATACTTCTAGAATTTTTTTCAAATACTTCGTGTGAAATTCTAGAAAAAAGTTGGAGAGGCTTCCAAAGTTTATTCTTATGAGATGAAAGTCTTACTTTTGGCAAAATTGATAAGTGTTGGTAAGGTGGCATTTCGTAGTTGCCTTATAAAGAATAAGGCACTGCACAATTGAATTTTTGTATGCACGAATGTGTTTATATGCACGATTTCATGCAGCCGAAGAGTTGATCAAATTTCAGGTCAAAAACCACTATAAATAAGCCCTTGCCTCTGCCACACCTATCATCTCCTTGTTAGGATCAACCTTTTCTAGAGTCAGTACATTTGTGACCGTAGCAGAGCCAGAAAGGCAGCTTTCACGCAATACGAGTGTGATGAGGTGAAACATATTAAAAATTTGGAGGGTCCCTATCAGTCAGACATTGACTTTATTTTGTCTCTGGTAAGTTATAATAGTTCAAATAGCAAAATTTGCAGTACAAATTGAATCGAATAGCAAACATTATTCAAAAGATATTCATAAATATGAATATTTGTGTACCCCTACTTATTGTTTACTTCACATTTTTCACCCCATTTTTCGTTCTCAGTAGAAAAGACATGTGCCCTTCTAAATGCTGTGCTAAGACCACAGATCACAACTCATGCACGTGCCTAGAGCTCCACGCATATTCTTCTGTGAGACCTTCTATTTACCTGTTTGAATTCAAAATTGTGGAACCTCTTGGATCAGTTTTCTTCACTATTGAAACTTTGTTCTTTGAAGTAGTTGTGCTAGTAAGTTTTAAGTTTTAAAGCAATAATTTGAGAGTGAGTGTAACGATGTTAACTCCCACACAAGAAAAAACGATCACAGAGACATTTTTCTCCTGCAGGTTCATTTGAGAGGCAGAAGAAGGAGCAGTGGGCGAGGCTGCGGTCGTGATGCAAGGAGGCCACAAAGCTCCTGTGGAGTGTCCTTCAGCTTCAGAACAAGAGCCTCATAGTAGCCCCGTGTTGGAGTATTTGTGCATCAAGAGGACAAACAGGTGCCCCTGAACGGGGCCCTGACAGTGAGAAATTTGGAGGTTGTGGCTAGTGAATATTGCTTAAAGAGGTACTGACGCAAATTTTTGTCTTGCAATATTAACATTGTTGACAGCCTATTAGTCACAATGTGGCGGATTGCTTGCTGCAGCATGGGACAGATGGACAATTGCTGTCTGTTTATTACAGACTAGTTTTATCTTGGCACAGCTCTGAGAACACGAGCCACGGAATGCAACAAATATATGCCAGCTAGTGTGCTAAATGGTACACATAAACGGGGCTTCCAGGTGTAAGCACTTGCACAGCAGGTCTATCAATAGTGAAAGTGGGCGGTGACAACCGACACAGTAATCAAGCCGCTGGGGCAAACAGCTCCCGCTCGGCGCTTCTGGCTTAAGAGATGGTCCACCATGGCGTATTGTTCTTCTTCCTCCTTACACACAGAACACTGACGCACTTCCGTGCTGCCTGCGTTATGTGCTCACATTCTTTTGCTGCTGCATATGTAGCACAATGTCGTTGTCGTCAAGTTGATCGTTCTCGTTTGGGTGCAAAGATTTTCTTGGGGCATCCTCACGTTCCACATGTTTACATTAGGCATGGACACAGCAGTCACTGAATAGTAGCCTGCTAGCACAAGTGTGGCCAAAAGGCAACAACGACTATGATGTCAATAATGTAGCTGTGCCAACTCTGAGCTCGGCAACAATGGTGGCACCTGGAAGTTGGGACTCAGCTTCAGGTCACTTTCAGTGATTTAATGATGCGAGATGCGGCATATAGCACTGGTTCAGGCATGCAAACTTTAATATTCATATAATTGGCCATCTGAGCTATAATTGTTCATCCAATTTGTAGATATACGCATGTTCAAGGGAATCGATGTCGTAGGCCATATTAGCTACAAAATTTTGTGTCAGTACTCTTTATGGTATTTTGCTTTATGTTTTAACTTACAGTTAAACAAATAACTAAAGTATTTAGTAAGTGCTACATGTGTTTGCCCAGTACTAAGCAAATGGTTTTGCAAAATTTGTGAATCGGCCAGCAGATATGCATGCACCTAGCAGGCTGAGAAAGATAAACACACTTCCTTGCAAAATGTTTGATCATATAAATAAATTCGAGGATGCAAAAATATTTGTCTTGTTTTTCTCAAATGTCCCGACACTACACTACATACAACACTTCCACCCCTTTAATCAACTGCACTTTCGAAGCACCATTAAATTGCCCATTGTGGCATATTCATATTTTTTACACTTTATAAACTGGCATAGCCTTATTACCATGCTTAGGCAAACATTACTTATGACCCTTACTACTTGCCCAAAGTAACCGGGGTTGTTCTCCGGAAGGACTTGTTTTTGGGCTAGTTTATGCTTGCTTAAAATTATATGGTGTGTGGTTTTGTGTGACTGTTCTCTCTTTTTTGCACTATATTATGATTTTCAGCAGGACCGGAGAATTCCTCGGACCCCTATCACCTATATTACCCACAAACCCCTTAACTCCTGTATGGCCCATATACCCCATATGCCCCATAAGCCCTGCATCCCCCATATGGCCCGTAATCCCTATATCCCCCATATGGCCCATAATCCCCGTATCCAATAACATCGTATGATACGGGTCCTATTTGTACAGGATTTTTCAGTAGGGGTGGAACGTTCCGTACTTTCGCACTAATTATGGTTTTCAGATGCTTCGATGTACTCTACCGCGAATTCTGAATACTTATATTAGCAAAGGTATAGATGTGTCTCATTTAAGTGTCGCAGAATTAGCGGCTCTTTTTGTTCTATAAACTATGTAGCAAACTATGTTATATGTTCTATAAACTATGTATTTATTCAGGTGCAGAAGATTGCTGCAAGTTTCTTTGTTGTGTAAGCTATGTATCAACTACGTTTTCAGGTTTCCTTCCTTTGTGGCATGATCTTTACGTAAAACAATGTGAAAGTGTATGATATTGTGATGTCCTTCATCTGCTGCCAGTGTTTCACAAAGGGGGCGGAGGATCCCTCAAGCCGTCATTACGGCTTTTCCCTCCGCCTCCTGTTACACTGTACTGTGACGAAGCAAATAAAGCAATCAAAAGCAATCAAAAGCAATCAAAGTCGCCGAATAGAGTCATTAAAATTCTTGCATAGCATTCTGATGTCTTCGGTTAAACTTTCAAATGACAAGGACTACATAAACTTTGCACCCCAGTCAATGACAAGAAGCTATCACAACTTAAACCTAACACCTTACTATGCTCAAACTAATATGTTCAAGTTCAGTTTTTTTCCCTGTTATATTAAAGACTGGAATTCGTTACCTGGTACTATTCGTTCACGCCCATCATCAAATTTTCAAGCCGACATCCATGACATGCGTTTGTAACATACCCTCATCTGTTTGCCATTGGTGTTAGCTCTTGAGTTGACTTGTTTCTTTATTCTACTTTTATTCATGTTAATCACATGGTTGTGCACTTTTGTCTTTGTATAACCACACATCTGTATTATGTTAACTGTTTACATAATTTTCATTCCTCTCTGTTAAAATTCCGCGTATTTTGTACACCCACTCCTGCCAAAGCGCACTTAGCGCAGCAGTATGTGTAAATAAATAAATAAATGAATAAATAAAATAGTGGAGTCGTCTGCTGTCGCAATTACATTTGTGTCTACGGTCGAGTCGAGTGGCTACGATATAGTAACGGAAACTCCCCCACGTATCACTCCTACCTCAGAAACGTTAATCGATCTATTTATTACTAACGTAAACAAAGATAACGTAGAGAATGGTGTAATATGTTGTGACATCAGCGACCACTTTGCACTCTACTTTGTTACGGAGAGTGCAATCAAGAAGTCTCAAACACTGCCCGCTAGAACAGTTCAAAAGATCACACCTCACACTTTAACAGCATTCAGCACAAGCCTTTCCCAAACAGACTGGAGTGCGGTATACTAGTCAGAAACTGCAAATTTAGCCTTTGAAACATTCTTAATTATATTTAAAAAGTCTATTTTAGACAATTTAAAGAAAAAGTTCTACAGAAATGCCGTAGAAGTCGCAAACCATGGATCAATCGCGAGTGTTTAGGAACGATCGAAAAGAAATCAAAGTTATTCAGAAGGTTTTTAAAAACTAAGTATGCGTCAGACCTAACCGCATTTAAAGAATACCGCAATAAGGTGAACGCCTTTATCAAGAAAGAAAAAAGAAATTACCTAAATCAACAATTCCATGCAGACAACTGCAAAGGAAGTGCAGAACTGTGGAGGAAACTTAACGCTTTGCTTCACAGGACACCGATCTCTCCTGGGGTTACTGAAATAAATATAGATGGTCGAGCGGTTACAGATGTAGAGCTCGCAGAAAGATTTAATCATTTTCTTTCAAACGTTGCACAGCCGAGGCAAACAGCGCAGACATCTATAACTGATGCAATGACAATGCAAAGAATGTCTTTCTTCGGCCAACCGATCATCAAGAAATAGTTTCAATTTTTTCCACGCTAAAACAGAGCAGCGCTCGTGACATAGATGGTATTCAGGTTTCCCCGATCAAACATGCAATTATTATCATAGCTCCCGTGCTCTCTCACATTTCTAATTTGTCCGTATCAACAGGCTGTTTCCCAAAACAAATGCAAACGTCCGTTGTCAGCGTGTTATATAAGAAAGGAGACAAGAATGATCTTACGAACTATCGGCCAATTTCTATATTACCCATATTTTCAAAAGGCTTGGAGAAAATTATTTTTAAAAGGCTCATGAATTTTTGTATGAAGTTTAACATAACATCCCAATCTCAACATGGTTTTATGAAGGGCAGGTCGACGGAGACTGCTTTACTAGCTCAGAAAGAAATTATTCTTAAATCGTTCGATAGTAAAGATTTTTGCATTGGTGTTTTCATAGATTTTTCTAAGACTTTCGACCGTCTCTGTCATCATACTTTAATTGAAAAGTTAGAAATACATGGTGTTCGCGCCACTCCACTTTCCCTCTTGAAATATTACTTCAAGTACCGCTCACAATGTGTAAAAATTATGGATTCATTTCTTCTCTCCAGGCAATAACCACAGGGGTTCCTCAAGTTAGCATTCTAGGACCGCTGCTTTTTAACCCATACATAAATGACATTGTCAAGGTCAGTTACAAACCTAAATACATAATATACGTGAATGACACCAGTATTTCTTTACAGGTAACGACATAACTGCCAAGACCACACTTATAAACACTACGTTAGAAAGCTTAAACACATGGAGTGAACGAAATTCATTATCATTAATGCAACAAAAACAAAAGCTGTAGTTTTTCATTCGCGGAGACAGATTTCCTTAGACACTAGATTACGTATAAGTAGAGCGGCTGTTGAAATTGTAGAAACCGTTAAAACTTTAGGAGTACTTTTTAATTGCACAATGTCGTGAGATCCTGAGATTAATAATCTAAATACCAACCTATCAAAATGTGTGGGCATACTTGCACGAATGCGTAATGTTCTTCCAGTTTCTGTTAAACTAACCCTTTATAACAGCTTGTTTTTGTCGCATGTAAATTATTGTTTTTGAGTATGGGCAAGGACGACAGCAACCAACATAAGTAAAATATACAGACTACAAAAAAAAAGCGATCAGGTTTATAGCAAATGCCGACTACTATGCACACACTGATGAACTGTTTCAGCACTATAATATTGTCCCGATTCACAAACTTTACGAGTATTCCCTAGCAATAAGATATAAGCAATCTCTTTTTCATAACAATCGTGCCTTTTTAGATATTTTTGTACTGGAAACGCATGCTAATCCGTACCCTACTCGTCACAAACAACATTGGAACCTTCCATTCTGTAGAAAAAATTTTGGGTGACAAATGTTATGTTTTTGTGTTCCTTTGTTATTGAATAAATTACTGAAGGCAAAAATAATTCTTGAGAAATGCAGTGCACGTGACATGAGGGAATTGCTTTTGTTGTGAAAATCGAGAAAATGGTGGTCCAGGCATTCATGAAACTGTATATATATATATATATATATATATATATATATTGTAAGATGGCGTCGAGAACACTCGAGACTCTCCTTTTATTGACTCGAGTATGTGCCCCACAACATAAACTTGACTGGTGATGATGAGTATTTACAGATGAAAAGATGGGACGCATAAATAATGCTCACACTTGTTTTCCCCGCGCACTTGAGCGGCCGGCCCGGCCGAGACTTAGGCGGGAAAGGTACGGCGCAGAAAGGGTTTAAGACGTGAAACGTGGACAATCTCGGAGGCACGGTAACGACGGTCCGAGGAACCCTCGACGGGAGTGACAAGGTAATTGACCGGAGATGTTCTTTCACAAACAACGTAAGGTCCTAGAAAGCGAGACTGAAACTTTTCACACAATCCGGGTGTGCGAACAGGCGTCCAAAGTAGTACTTCATCTCCAGGACGGAAGGTGACGTCTCGACGAAAGCTGTCATAGCGTTGCTTGCGGTCTTCTTGACTGGCCTCCGTGTTGAGTTGAGCACGTTGCCGTGCCTCAGCAAGCCTTGAGACGAAATGTTCTGGCGTAGACGTCGACGTTTCTGTCATTGCATTGAAGAAAGAGGCGTCAATGGTGAATGTCGGCGCACGACCATAGACGAGGAAGAAAGGTGAATACCCGGTGGTTCGTTGAACAGCGGTGTTGTGTGCGAATGTTACGAACGGCAAGATTTTGTCCCAATTATCGTGGTTCGGTCCGATGTACATGGATATCATGTCGATTAGAGTCCGGTGGAATCGCTCTGTCAGCCCATTTGTCTGCGGGTGGTAAGCGGATGTGGTCTTATAAAGTGTGCCACAAGTTTTTAGAATTTCGTCAAGAATTGTTGACATGAAGGCCTTGCCCCGGTCACTCAACAACGTGCGAGGTGCGCCATGACGCAACACAATGGCTTCTAAAAAGAAGGCGGCAACGTCTGAGGCGGAGCTAGTGCGTAGAGGAGCGGTCTCCGCGTATCGTGTGAGGTGGTCGACGGCTGTGACGATCCAGCGGTGGCCCGCTGGCGTTACGGGAAGTGGCCCGACGAGGTCTATTCCGACAACGGCAAAAGGTGTGTCGGGACATGGAATAGGTTGTAATAAGCCAGCAGGAGCTGAAGTTGGTCGTTTCCGGCGTTGACAAAGTGCGCAAGAAGCGACATAATTAGCCACAAAAGTAGAAAGACCAGGCCAGAAGAAACGGCTCCTAACGCGGTTGTAGGTCTTTTGAAATCCCAAGTGTCCAGCTGATGGGTCGTCGTGCAATGCTTCGAGAACTTGTTTTCGCAGCGAACGGGGAAGTACTGGCACCCACCGATGCCCATCCGCATTGTAAGTATAGTGTTGCAGGACATTGTTCTCTAGCTTGAACAGCCGTAGCTGACGACGTAGTCTGGCATTAGGGGGAGAAGGCGAGCCATTCAAGTATCCGATGATGCGGTTACAGTAGGGGTCGTCACGTTGGTACGCGGCAAACTGGGCGCTGTTGTTTAAAGGTAGCGACCCAGCAACTGCCAGGGGTGATAACGTGAGTGAACAGGAAGCCACTTGATCACCTGAGGGGCATTCGGGATGCGTGGTTGGAGATGAAAGTGGCAGAGGGCAGCGAGAGAGAGCGTCAGCATCCTGATGCTGTTTGCCGGACCTGTACACAACGTCAAAAGTGTACTCTTGCAAACGCAGTATCCAGCGACCGAGGCGCCCAGACAAATTCTTCAGCGAGGACAACCAGCATAGGGCATGGTGGTCGGTAACCACAGTAAAGTGGCGTCCATACAGATAAGGTCGAAATTTCTGGATGGCCCAAACGACAGCGAGACATTCCTGCTCTGTTATCGAGTAGTTTTGCTCTGCAGGTGTTAGTGCGCGGCTGGCATACGCAACTACTCTCTCACGTGAAGTGTCGTCGCGCTGGAGGAGGACAGCACCGATTCCGTGGCCGCTGGCATCTGTGTGCAGGAAAGTGGGTGCACTCTCATCGAAGTGACGGAGGACGGGGTCTGATGTCAAAGCACGCTTAAGGGCTTGGAAAGCACACTCGCACTCGTCAGTCCACGTGAAATCCGTCCCTGACGTCAGAAGCTTGTGTAACGGCCCCGCAATGGCAGCAAAGTGACGGATGAAGCGGCGGAAGTAAGACGCCAGGCCTACGAAACTTCGCAATTGTTTTTGATTGCGCGGACGTGGAAAACTAATTACGGCAGCAACCTTGTCGGGGTCGGGTCGAACGCCGTCTTTGCTGACAAGGTGACCCAATACTTTGATGCTTGTGCTGGCGAAGTGGCACTTTTTTGTATTGAGCTGTAGGCCAGCGTTCGAAATGCACGTTAGAACTTCGTCCAAACGCTTAAGGTGCTGAGAAAAAGTAGAAGAATAAATGACGATGTCGTCTAAATAACATAAACAGGTTTTCCATTTGAGACCACGTAAGACAGTATCTATCATGCGCTCAAATGTTGCTGGAGCGTTGCATAAGCCAAAGGGCATGACGTTAAATTCGTAAAGCCCGTCAGGCGTCGCAAACGCTGTTTTCTCCTTGTCTGCTTCGCGCATAGGTATTTGCCAATACCCGCATCGGAGGTCGAGGCTGGAGAAATATTCTGCGCCTTGTAGGGAGTCCAGGGCATCATCTATGCGTGGCAACGGATATACGTCTTTTTTCGTGATCTTATTGAGCGCTCTGTAATCAACACAAAAGCGGACAGAGCCATCCTTTTTCCGGACCAACACCACAGGAGACGACCAGGAGCTGGATGAAGGTCGAATAATATCCCGTTTGAGCATGTCGGCGACGTTTGTCTCGATGATTTGCCGTTCAGCCGAAGAGAGACGGTATGGGCGGCGGCGTACAATGGAGCTGCCTTCGGTTTCGATGCTGTGCTCTGCAACGGAGGTGCGGCCCAGAACTTTGCAATGTACATCAAACGAAAGGCTGTGCTTTTGGAGAAGGTCTAAGAGGTCTCTCTTTTGCTCGGCAGTGAGGTGAGGACTTATGGTGTCATTTAAGGTAACAGTGGTAGCCTTGATATCAGTAGTAGCAGACAAAGGCGGTGATTCTGCGTGAAGGGGAATCAGTGAAAAGGACTCACTGTCAGCGAAGCAGCTCACAGCAGTGCCCTGGGGCAGCATCACTGGCGAAGAAGTTGGATTCAAGGCGGTGACGAATGCTTTACCGTCGTTAAACCGCACAAGGCCGGGTGCTATGGTAAGCCCCGCAGGTTTCGAGCGAACTGATGGAGCTATGAACACGTCACCATTAACTATAGTATCCGAAGCGATCGTTAGAAGTTGTTCATCTCCTGGCGAAATGAAACAATCAGTAGCAGCAATGAAACGGAAGCTGTATGGATCGACATCCGATGAACTCTCAGTAGCTGACATTCGAATGACTCGCTGACGACACGATATGAAAGCTGATGCCGAAGAAAGGAAGTCCCATCCTAAAATTACTGTGTGAGTGCACAAAGGAAGTACAAGAAACTGAATGTGGTGAATGATGCCATCTATGAAAACACGGACTGTGCAAACACTTGAAGGCTGAATAGGGACTCCATCTGCGCAACGAAGGGGAGCCCCATCGTAGGGCGTCCTAACTTTTTTCAATCGGGCACAAAAGTCTGCACGAATTACGGAATGTGATGCGCCTGTGTCCACCAGTGCCTCTGTCTGTATACCTTCAACATACACCAATAAAACATTCGATGGGCGGTCCGGAGGAGTTTGACGCAGTTCGAAAGATGCAGCTTTCCCTCCCGAAGCTGCACTGTTCAGTTTTCCAGTTGGCGGTCGGGAATTGAAGTAGAAGGTCGGAGAGGAGAAGAAGAACGCCGCATCGGTGAAGGTGAGCGACGACGTGAGAACCGGGAACTGCCAACTGGGTGAAAGTTCTGCGGAGACGGCGACCGACGTGTGCTGTTCGGATACAGCCGACGATAGGGGGGTCCAGTCGCGTAGAAGTCGTCCCGTTCAAGGTTATCGTAGCCTCGTCGTTCGTCTTGCTGACGGCGTCGGCAAAACCTTGAAATATGACCACGGATGCCGCAATAGAAGCAAGTCGGCCGCGAACTGCGCCAGGCGTTGTAAGGCTGGGAAGATGGTCGCGGTGCGAGTGAGTTGAGCGAACCATGCACTTCGGGTGCTGGTAGCTGCATTGGGCTTTGCTGGGGTGCAGGCGTCCTAGCAGCAACCTGAGCATACGTTGGCATGGACACAGGATATGAGCTCGGGACAGGTGTGACAGTCATCGAGGCCAGGCTCTGGTGGGGCGAAGGTGTCGTTGCAGCAACGTGAGCATAACTGGGCATGGAATGTGAACTCGGAGCTGGTGTACTAGTCATCAAGGCCAGTTCCTCCCTCACGACATCGCGCAAACTAGTGGCGGGTGGCGTCGTTCGGATATCGAGGTGGCGAGGTGAAGCCTGTGCGTGAAGTTCCTCGCGGATGATAGAGCGGATCAGTGCACGCAGCTCTGTTGTATCTTGACTGGAGCTCAGATCAGACATATCAGGTTGTACCCGAGTGGTCTGAAGCTCCTCAAGGCGCTGACAGGTAGCGACAACATCGGGTACGGTTTGCGGATTTTGCACCACAAGGGCATTAAAAGCGACAGTCGCAATTCCTTTTAGTAGGTGGCGCACACGGTCGTTTTCCGCCATATTGTTGTCGATGCGGCGGCAAAGGGCGAGAACATCTTCGATGTAAGAAGTGTAAGACTCGCCAGGGCGTTGAACACGTGCGCCAAGCCTCTTTTTGGCGATATCCGAGCGCACTGACGGGTTGGCGAAAATCTGGCGGAGCTGACGTGTAAAGGCGGGCCATGTCGGAAAATCTGTGGCGTGGTTGAAAAACCACGTTTTTGCGACGCCGCTCAGGTAGAATGCAACGTGGGTGAGTTTCGCAGGCTCATCCCAGTTGTTGATAACACTCACGCGGTCATACTCCTCCAGCCAGTCTTCAACGTCTTCACCCGGAAGCCCTGCGAACAGCGGAGGATCCTTTTGAGGGCTGGTGACCAGGTGAGAAGGGTTTCTTGCCAGTGGCAGCGGTGGCGAAGCTGGCACGCTGGACTGGGCGGCTTGCGACATTACCGGACCCAGGTCGTTTAAGCGGCGGCCTGAACGGAGCTCCAGGGATGTGTTCTAGAAGACGCTGGGGTGTCCGAGAACGCGAGAGGACGCAGGAACCGGGCAGCACTCTCCACCACTTGTAAGATGGCGTCGAGAATACTCGAGACTCTCCTTTTATTGACTCGAGTATGTGCCCCACAACATAAACTTGACTGGTGATGATGAGTATTTACAGATGAAAAGATGGGACGCATAAATAATGCTCACAATATATATATATATATAATGTATGTGTATATGTGTATATGTGTATGTGTGTACACGCAGTTTCTATGCATATTATTTTTGTCATATATATAGTATTTTGTATTTTGTCATAATTTGCATTGTACTTCGGAATTTGTGCTGAAAGAAACTACTTACGGGTATTAGTCTCTGTACATAGCACTACTGTACGTGCATCTTCCGACTTATACTGCGCGAAACATCTCATGGCCTATGTTCATTGCCTATATGTTCATGGCTTATATTTCTTTACCCATGTCCACGTTGCTTGCCATGTCTTAGGGAAGCTCGGGTTCTCCTCAAGTGACAAAACGTCACTTTTCTCCCGAGCCTGCCCTCATCCTTGGGATGAAATAAAATTGAATTAAATTGAATAAGCGTTGGTATTGAGCTGTCAGGTGGACTTCCGCAAACTCGCTAAAGATATTGAACGAGTTTGTAGCCAAATGTTTTTCTGTAGAAGCTGTACTTTGCACTCTAAGAGCAAACTTGTAGAGCTTGAATATCAGTGAATTCACCTTATTTTTCTCAGGCCTTGTTAGGTAAAGATATGGGAGGGAGAAGATAATTTTACTGATGGCAAATGCTTGTGGTAGTCTTAATGAATCTGCCTCATGAAGACCTCCGTGCTTATTGGACACTCTTCCTATAAGTCTAGTTGTGTGGTCTCTGCTGGTAGCAATCGTTTGAAGCGTGTATATATTGAGTTTCTTAGACTGATTGTTTATTGATTGATTTGTGGGGTTTAACGTCCCAAAACCACCATATGATTATGAGAGACGCCGTAGTGGAGGGCTCCGGAAATTTCGACCACCTGGGGTTCTTTAACGTGCGCCCAAATCTGAGCACACGGGCCTACAACTTTTCCGCCTCCATCAGAAATGCAGCCGCCGCAGCCGGGAATCGAACCCGCGACCTGCAGGTCAGCAGCCGAGTACCTTAGCCACTAGACCAACTGATTGTTCATGTATTTTGTCTACGACAGGAACTTGCTTCCAATTCAGGTTTATCTGAATGCTGAGTTTGTCACGTTTATTAGCAGAAACCAGTAAAAACTCAGATTTAGCTGGCGAGCACTCGAGGTTCATAAGCTTAGCTGTCGTAGTAACCACATCTGCGACCTCTTGTAAAATATCTTGATTGCAACCATTGGATTTACCCTTCGTTCATATGGTGATGTCAATAGCATATAAGGAATATTGGAGATCTGGCATTTTAGCTAGCGTCTCAGAAATAGTCCTCATAGCTAGGTTAAAAAGAAACGGCGAGAGGACTGATCCCGGAGGTGTGCAAAGGCTACCTAGGGTGATTGGGGGAGAAGTTTGGTCATTGAGGCTAATGATAGCCGTATGCTTGCTAAGAAATTCGCGGATATGGTCATACAATCTCTTCTTAAAGTTGAGGTTACCCAATTCGCGTAAAATGGAGGCATGAGCTATGTTGTTAAACGCACCGTGCAGACTGAGCCCTAGAATGGCTTCGGTGTCTTTACTGCGCCTGGGAGTAAACATGTCATTCTTCAGCCTCAGTATGGCATCTTGGCAAGAAAGTGATTGGCGAAAGCCAATCGCCTCTGCTGGGTACAAGCGATTATTATGTGCGTACTTGTTTAAGCTATAAAAGCGACATGTTCGAGAGATTACCCAAACATGATAATAAAGAAAGGTGTCTAAGGTTAGCTATGTCTAAGGGCTTAATAGAATTAGGAATAAAGATGACTCTAGTGGTTTTTCATAAGTTAGGAAGGGGGCCAGTATTGAAACAGTGATTGTAGTAGTCTGTGAGGGCGATGAATGATTTCTCGTCGAGATTTTGAAGTAATTCATTAGTTACCTTACTGATACCTGGGCCAGATGTGGTTTTAGGAGAAAATTAAGCATGTCGAACTTCCTTATTTATTATTCGGCCGTCAAGAAGTTCATTATCCTCGCCGGCATAATCTGAATGTGCATGGGCTGAAATGAGGTGGAGGTGCAATCGTGCAAGCTCCTGAAAAAGATGCGGAATATTAGCATCGTGTTTGTGCAGTAACCGAGTTATGTAATAATTGTGATATACACGCGATGTCGATGGCTCGAGAAAATGCCTCAGCAATGGCCAAGTATTTTTACTACTGAGATTGCCGTGCATGATCTTGCACATTTGACCCCAATGTTGACTGACTATCAGGGTTGCATATGCACGTATGTCATGATCGAGCCTAGCTAAACAGATGCGAAGCCTGCGGTTGGGCGTTTTAAAAGCGATTTCTTTGCATCCTAATGTGGAGTAGCTTCACATCAACTGTGTGAAATGAAGTATCTGAAGGCATAGTTCTAGTGTGTTTGTCAACGTCTGCTTCGAGTGGCTGATCCATTCTTGTAAATCTTTTATAGAAGTGGGATAATTAATCGTACGAGTTTGCCGAAACTATTCCCAATTCTGTTAGTATGGGAGGTTTGATGTTATACAGTTTATGAGATTAAGCTAGGAGAGGTCTGAATGACGTAGTGGTCGCTACCAAAATTTATTTGAATGTTTTCCCAATTAGCTGAGTGAACCCGAGAGGTCATGGTGAGATCTGGTGATGTGTCTTTAGAGACGCTGTTTCCTAAGTGGGTAAGCAGGTCGAAGTCATTGTGCAGGTTGAGTTGATGCTGTATGCGGGTCCAAAGGCTTGTACTTTGGGCTTGGATGTTGTCTGACGCCATAACTGATTTGGAAAATCGATGTCACCAACAATGGTGAGTGGGTTTCTCCGGGCTTCTTGTTTAGCACGAGCAAAAATGGTGGTAAATCGGTGGTATGATGAGCTGTGACTGCTGTAGGATGTAAAGAGGCGGTGACCTCTTCTTTTTAAGACTTATTTCAACGAAGTCGCGATCTACGTTGATATCGTCAAAATATGAGCAAGTAACGGTTAAGTGCTTCTGGGCTAAAATTGCCGTAAAATTGCGGTAAAATTGCGAATCTTGCGCACTGGAATTCAGTGTAACTAGGGAGCTTAATGTGACCATGCGTTTCTTGTAAAGCAATGACTGCAGGGGCTTGTGTGAGATGGCCTATGTATTGTTGCAGGCTAGCTTTCTTTTTTGAAAAACCCCTGCAGTTTCACTTCCACACAACTATTTCGGAGCGCTTAGGGGGCGCGACCAAGCGATTGGTCAAGTTTTTCGATAATTTGACTGAATAGACCATCAACGTTGTTCAGCTTTTCGTCCAACTGGCAAGTTTTGGCGCTTATATGGGTTCTGAGTTTATGAACGATAGTGGTAAGAGACTCAAGCTTAGCTTTGACGGAATCTAAGCGCTTTTCAAGGGACTCGAAGCGATTGTTCGAGTTGCGAATGACTGCTGCCATTTCAAGAGTTAGCATATTGTGTTATTCCCAAGCGTCTCTTGCATCATCGCTAGATTTGCGCTTTGTTTAGGTGTATGTAGTAAGAGGGGGAGTGGCGTCGATGGTTATCGTCTGATAATCATTCGCAGGGTGCGAGGGAGTTGCATGGGTATCAGTAGCGCTTTGAGGAGCAGAATAGTTGTGCAAAAAGGAATGTTTGTGTGGAGAAAAGGGGTTTTGAGGTCATGAATCTGTTTACGTAGAGCATGTTTTTCATCCTGAATCTGTTGCAAAAGGGCACAGATGGGAGCATAAGGAGCTTTAGCATTAATTGAGCTGTGGGAAGCTACCGAGAGCCAGCCTACCTGAAGAGGGCTTGACTTGTTACTGGAGGCAACAGCTGACAAGAAGGGCCAGTCTTCTTCTTGCTTTTTTAGGGAAGGTCTCTGATTGTCGGTCGGAGAAGGTGGTTAGGGCCAGGGCGAAGAAAGAGCTTTATTGTAGACCTTGTGGAGAGGTGTTTTGACTTGTATCGTAGTGAGCACTGCACGGATTCAGTTTTATGACGCCCAATGCACAGCACGCACTTCGGTATACACACATGGTTGGGAGGAGGATTACCAGTTCCACATTTGCGACAAGTCTTCTCTTTATTCGTAGGGAACACATCCGAACAATGTCCAACAGCCCAACAGCGAGTGCACGCTTCCATTTTTTGGCAGAAATTTCGCACCGGAGCATGGCCATTTCATATTTGACCCAGAAAAGAACATTCGTTCCTAAAAAAGTCACAATGACTGCGCCAGAAGTGTTACCCATTCACCTTGTTTCCAAAAATGCATTTCTGGGTTGCTCTCACGAAGCATAGGTATAATATCTCTTTCGTAGATAACTTCTCCCAGGCATACTCTGTCGATGTAGATAATGCCTTTGCACGTCTTGGAATTTAGAACGCTGTATGAGGTGACTTCGTTCTCCTGGCCAGTGACCATGAGTGAATTGATAGCGAGATATTTTGTCAAGCGGTCATGGCTCTCTGTACTCAAGGTGACTGTGTTGGTGGTGGGGTTGATCGTGACGAAGTCTTGACACAGCTCCATCGTCACTGGAAGAATTGCCGCCGTAGAGAGCATCTATGAAAGTTTGAAGTGGCTGAAGCGGGACGCAGTAAAAACTGTATGAGTGCGAAATATGGCTTTGAATGAAGCTTCGGGTAATTTGGGAGGTCTCAGCTTGTTTTTCTTCGAGATCACTTGCTGCGACGGCGTCCTTATGAAGTGCGTCTTGATATGCGGCCCCATATATGTGCATTTGCCGCCACTTAATCTTCTCCTCCGGGGAAAGGTCCTCCCCATCTGGTGCATCAACCTGGCTCATAACGTCCACTTGAGGCGTGGAACGCCCACAGCGTCGGAGAGCCGCCAAGCTCTCGTAGGCGAGGAGCCACAAAAGTCACAGTCAAAGGCGTTTTCTTCAACAGATTTGTTCACAAAAAGTCTCTAAACGCAGAGAAAGTCTTCACACATCTCGCGCAAAGACATTTACTAGGATATCACGAAGCAACTGGGAGTTGCACCCAAAGACTCAAAGAGTCAAAGCAACACGTCCACGCGCGTCGACGCCACCTCGCGTTCCACTGCGGGAAAAATTCAAGCGTATCGGCATCATGCTATGTCTTGGGGGTCATATATAGTGTTACGTTGAAACGCAAACTACCGCCAATTTATTTTGACCAAAGTTGCTCCTGAAGGCTGGTTCACATGCACTCAACGGTAGAAGCCTGCGATCAATGCAGACGATACCAATCTGAATATATTTCGTGGTAGGTGACGGCTCGAGTTCAAAACACCTAACCTCTTGAGCACGCTTTCACTCGTTGCGAGCACAGATGCTCACAGATCAGAACAAAGGAGCACCAACACGTCGCAGTAATCTGAACGATGCTTTCACTCGACCGACGATCGCACTGAGGACCAGGTAGCCGGCAGGCGTTCGCTGGATTGGCCTAATTTATCGACGTCACTCCAACTCAGCTCTAAACCGCTTCCCATTGGTATCACTCCTCTCGTTCGCCGTGTCATTGACGTTCGAAATGGTCATTCAGGTACACTTGGAGTAGCTTCAGTGCTTGCACCAAGCACTCTGCACTGCTTTCGAAGCGGCGGCCATTAGGCATAGAATTCAGAAGCATCACCGCCATCGGTTTGTCGAGCCGCTGTTTACATGGTGACGTAGCCAAATATATCAAACCTCACGCCTCGTAGCGCTTGCCCCTTCAGCGCCGATGCTGAGAGACGCATTCGACGCGAAGGCGTAAGCATACGCGTGGCAGTGGTTGGCAAATAATGAGTGCTGGGCAATGTAAGTTTTTTTAATCATGTCCTCAGTGCCCGCCATAATGCGGTTACGTCACCAAAAGTAGCAAGGCTCTAGCTATTTTATTAGTCGCTTTTGAATTGCTTACTCATGAGGCCTGGGATAGCTGGTCGGTCATGTCATTCGTACAAATAGCTTCCTGACGTATGCACTGCACTTGAGTATACGTGTCGCGGTGAGTTTCTCAGGCGTGTTTTTCGGCGTTCCTGCCTATCTGCTTTTACGAAGCCACTTGTATATGTGCTTGGTGTTCTGTTGCAGCATTCGCAAAACCCGCACATGCATGGTGCGCTGTTGTGTGCTGTTTCGCAAGTTGCGAGCTGGAAAGACTGCCGGCGTGTAAGTTCACTCATTCCTTGCAAGCGAGCAACTACGTGTAAAATGGCAGAAAAATGTTGTCCGGAAAATTTTGTGAATATTAAGAAGCATCTATCTACCATGATTTGCAGCATTTTCTTTTCAGTGACTATGTCGGTGGACTCAGAATTTGAAAGGGAAGTTAGAAACTTACTCCCGGTTCGGCGCCAACGGTATTGAATAGCCTTCTTATATTGTGCTCCTCCGAATGAGCCACGCGAACAATTACTGCTGAAAAGTCTCTGGTCCCTAAAGCAAGCCGACGAAGCAAAACACAGAGCCTCAAGATTCCGAGAACGCTGTTTCGAAGTCGTCTGAAGGCGAAGCCGAAGCAAAATTCAATCGATGAGCGCAAACAACGTACAGCGTGTCTGTCAACACTTTTCAGTGATCTTTACTCAAAAAAAAGTAAGCATTCTGTAATTTTTTCTTCCGGTTGGTGACGGATTATGTGACCAAGCCTTCAAAGCGCGATGTGCGAAAGTACATGGCGCTAAATAGAACATTCATCATTTTACTCAATTTTTCAAGTTACATAAAATAAACAAAAGGCTTTGCAATCACCGCGTTGGTGTTCTACCGAGACCAGAAGTGGTACATATGCTTGCTACTATGTTTTCACTGCATTGGTACCCCCAGAATGTGCAACAGCAGGTGTAAACCCTAATGTTCCTCTGCGGGCGAGCCTCCGCAGCGGCCGGTGGCGAGTTGGCTCGAAGTGTTGCCGAGATATTACGGGGATAAGAAAAAAGAACCCTCGGTGCGCAGGCCGTAAAGGAAGCGAGCGCACGGCTCCAGACTCGCCATGGTTCTGCCATGGCTCTGCCATGGCCCTTGAGATAGCGGGCGCGTGGCGCGTTTTTCTTTGGCCGTCGCAACGACCACGCTTCCCAACAAAACCAACGAGTATCGCCTCGCGCGCCTGGCTACTACGAGAGGGCGCATTGATTGAGAGTTCTGGAGGCAGCTGAGACCGTGGCATACAGCAGAGCGCACGGGATTCTAGCGTGCGAATGGTATTTTTTTCCACTTACAAGCAAGAATGACCACCAGTATCATCTGGCTGAACTGAAGAAAAGTCTTCTTTCTGTTACTGCGTTTCTTGTGGTGCAATTCGCGAAGAAGTGCATGGTTACCGCTGCAATTTTCTGATATATATTTGTAAGGAAGTATCAGTTAGTCTGTGGCAGTATTACGTTTTCATTACATACCTCGATTTAAGAAATACAGAAGCACTCTAGTATTTCTCCTTTGTTCAGGAGACTTGTATAAGAGAAAACTGGACTTATTCTCGCCGTTGACTCGTATTTCTCTCCTATCTTGACCTATGTTTTGATATTATATCAAGTACGGATATTCATGAGGTGGTCAATTGAAGAGGAGTTGCACAAAGTGCAAATTGTCGCTGCGATTGTAATGCTAGTGTGTTTCATACAAGGTACATGAAACTCTGAACGCGTGCTGTGTACCTGTTAACCGAGCAAAACCTTTCTTACCTCGAACTACGTATCCACTTCACATCTTAATATTCACAATGCGAATGGGTGACCGTAAGTGACCAAAACCTGCCTGTAAGCACGCCATGGTCGTAGAAGAATCAGTGACGTTCATTGTAGACTATGTCTACAATGAACAATTCTTTAGATGGAGTGTAATGAACAATTCTTTAAATTGAGTATAAGCTGTGATTATAAAACATGGCACACTTTTGACTTCGCTTCATGATTTGGCTGTCATTATTTTCTTCGCCAGGGCCTCCATACCATACAGCCTGCAAACTTCGAAGTCGAGTAAGTTTCTAGCACATGCGGATCTTTTGCAGAGGCTTCGCAAATTATACGTGCTTTAATAAGGGGGGCACAAATCTACAGCGAGAGAATTCCAGTTGCGCATTGTTTTTTCGTACACCTTGCCCCGACTTAGCCAAATCAGTGCGAAGGTATATAAAAGGCAAAACGTTTTTTCTCATGCATCATGCAACCTTCGCCAACAGCGACGCACTTCTTTCGACCATACGAAGCTCCACAGTGATGCGGAGAAAAGAGCGGGTTACACCAACCTCTGAACACATGCTCTCTCAATGCGATTGGGACGGGTGGAATGAGGAAACATAAACGGACAAGCGTCATTTTATTACACCTCTTGATGCACCGAAGGTTCGTTTAAAGATGATAGTCCTTCTTGGGAGCCCTCGACGCAAAAATTTTGGTCTGTCTGTCTGTCTGTCTGTACATTGTCTGTTAGTTCGCTCTTACCGATACCGGATATTTTGAACGACACCAGTCGATACGCCAAACGGCCGACCTCATCCGCAGCGCCCACCAATGTTGTCAATATTTAGCGTTCATACTTGTGCGATTGTCAAATAAATAATTGGCCCCATATCTGCATGTAATCTGCAAATGTTGTCAAAATGTTGTTTCGTTGTTTTGTCAAATGTTGTTTTGTCAAATGTTGTTTTGCGTGTTGAGATAGTGAACAAGACATTTATTCGATGTTTTGCGCAAGAACGTCTGTGAATGGTATTCTGGAGGTGCAGCGTATGAGTGCCTCGAGCGTGCAGCGGAAGTGAATGAGCGCATCGTCATGTTACACATGAGACATAAGCCCAATCTGGCAGTTGTCTTAGAAAACAAAGCGTGTTGCTCTGAGACGAGTGTGCGCGCCCATCTCAGAGGTGATAAGGTGTAGAACGCAAGGTGACGGGTAGGTGCCACCACCGTTTTGTTTTAGCAAAGCGTTGGAAACATTCGCTTTTCCGTGCAAGCGCTGCATGGTCAGCGCAACGTGATAAGCGCTACGGTCCTTGAAATTACTTATTTATACCTTTTCTAATAAGAGGCGCACATGCATATCACATACGTGTTAACATGGTGTGCAGACATGCGCAATAATTGCTTTTTATTTGAGAATTGTGCAAACATGAACACTCAACCTTGAGCAACATAGGTGGGCGCTGCGGATGGGGTCAGCCATTTCAAGTACCCAATGTCCTTAAGAGTGGACAAACAGACGATTGTACAGACAGACAAACAGATAGACCGACAGACCGAAATTTTTGCGTTGAAGGTCCCCAAGAAAGTCTATCGTCCTAAAAATTGGCAGATCCCACGTACAGTGGGAATCAATGATACGCGAAGCACGAATGAGAAATGTGGATAGGTCACTTCAAGATAAGCACAACGTTACGAGAGGAGGTAAGGTATGCCGTACAGGACCTCCGTGCCATAATTATCATGTTTGGATGTGTAGTTTACGTTTGTCAATTAGTCACATCACGTGATACGAAATTTAGTATATGTGGAGCTAGCAGAACGGCCGTGAGCACGCAATGTGCGTGGTATGTTGTCTTGCTCTTACATGACATGCGTGTCAGGATTATGATGCTAGCACCAGTCATATACTTCATCATCAATCGATGTTAAGTAATACCACATTTGGTATAGGTGGAGCTAGGAAAACAGCCGCGAGCACATCATGAAGGGCCCAATATACTCAAATTGCGCGCGCGCGCTGGGCACACCGACGCTACGTTAGCAAAACGCGAGCACTCTATAGTCTGACGCCAGGCGTGACCAGCGTCCATCGGCGCGGCCCAACGGCAACCGGCGTGAAATGAGGCTGTGCACTTGTTATATACTCACGTGGAGTGACTATTTTACTCAAACAAAAACACTCATGTACACGGGACCACAATGTACGTGAAACGATATCTGGTGGCCTACTTTATTTTAAGCCCTCTGCTAATTCCCTCTCATTATTATTACGTTAAGTTTTATTGGCGCAAGGGCATCTAAGGCCAAAGAGGGCCAGTACAAGTGTTGTTTCATTTTGGTTATTAGTATAAAATTAAAACAATTGATTAAAACATGATTAAAAATTAAAACAAATATCCACGAATCATTTAAAACGCAGTGAATGCTGAAAGAATGTCACTTTGTTAAAAAAATTCAATTTGTTGGCTGAAGTTTGTGTTGATAAATTAGTCTGCAAGGCCCAAGACCCTCGCAACTGAAGTCCTTGCCTGAGCAAGAACTGCGAAGGCTCAGACATACTTTTTATGTATCAGGGGGTACCTCACACTTGAGGCGCAGCCTGGTGCCTAGGATGGAATGATATCATTGTTGAAAATTTCACTTTCCCAAGATAATGAAGAAGTCTCTTAAGGTCAACCACTGCATCAAGTGATAAAAACAGCGCTGGATGAAGTGGGATATGATATCGATAGAGCTCCCTGAAATGGGTCAGTCGTGCTTGGTGAAGCACAGGACATTGTATGAGGACATGCACAATGGTTAGACTCTCTCCACAGTGTGTACATGTAGGTGGATCAGTGCCTGTCAAAAGGTGTTTATGTGTGGCATAAGTGTGGCCTATTCTGAGCCTTGTTAGAGTGACTTCGGCGAACCTGTTGAGTTTTGGGATGATAACTTTTCTCAGCTGGGGTTTTACAAGGTGGAGTTTGTTGTCGACTTCTCTGTCCCATTCAGCTTGCCAGTGGTTGCGTAGACCTCTACGTACAACAGGTTTTAGATCTACACCCGGAACAGAGGTTATATCTATAGTTTGCCGACCAGCGGCTTCTCGTGCATTCTTTTCCACTACTTCATTGCCCGCAATTCCAGAATGACCTGGAACCAAGCAAATAACAAAAGAAAGTTTTAGGTTGTAGGCTGCATAGATTTCGGTAAGGAGCTTGTTGAAAGTAGGGTTCTTGCTGTACTTGCCACAAGACAGGGTCCTGGCAACACCTAAATAATCTGTGTACACTATAGACTTTTGTATCTTGCGTTGTTTAATGTGTTGTATAATAAGTAGGATACCATAGGCTTCCGCTGTGAAAATGCTGATATGTGTATGCATGGTTCTAGTGTCCGAGAACTTTTGTCCATAGGCTGCACAAGACACAGATGTTTGAGACTTTGAGCCATCAGGGAAGAACGCAGCTGAACGATATTTGTGTTCAAGGGTCAAGAAATGTTGCTTAATAAATGCACTTGGACAATTTCCCTTTATGATGTCTTTGAAAAACCAGTCACAAGTGACTGGACATTGCTGCCAGGGAGGGATGTGTTCGACATGGTCACGTTCCTCCAAGTCATTGAAAAAAATTGCATGTTTTTCTACTTCAGGTCTTATTGCCAATGAAAACGATGGGGCGATAGAAGGACGGTTTAGGTATAACTCGGTAGTAGACACATTGTTCATAAGTGTTTTACAAGGGTGCTGCTTCAGAGACATGATCTTAACTGCATAGTTGACTCCTAGATATGTGCGCTGATAGTCTAGTGGCCACAGATTTGACTATGTATAAAGGCTTTGAATAGGGCTGGTACGGAAGGCACCAAGTGCCAGCCGGATAGCTAGGTGGTATACAGGGTCCAACATTTTCAGTGCTGTCCTTGAAGCTGACTGATATACTATGCATCCATAGTCTATGCGTGATAGAACCAGGCTTCAAAACAGAGATATGAGACAGTGCCTGTCTGTCCCCCACGACTGATGCGATAAAATATTTGAAAGGTTCATGGTCTTGAGACATTTTAACTTCAGCTGTTTTATATGCTGGATGAAGGTGAGTATGGAATCAAAAATTACACCAAGGAATTTTTGTTCTTTCGCGATGACTATATTTTGTCCATTCATTAGTATGCAGGGGTCAGGCTGCAGACCTCGTCGTCTCGATAACAGCACACTAGTAGTCTTGTCAGTGTTAAACTTAAAACCATTCTCGTCAGCCCATTTTGCAAGTCGGTTAAAACCTAACTGTATCTGGCGTACGCATACAGTCAAGTTACACGATTTGAAACTAATTTGAATGTCGTCCACGTATACAGAGTACGATATCGCAGGTGGAATAACAGAGCAAAGAGAGTTCATTTCAACTTTAAATAGTGTGCAGCTTAATACTCCTCCCTGCGGCACTCCATTTTCTTGAAGAAATGTGCGCGATAACACAGTACCTATTCTTACACGGAACTTCCTTTCAGACAGGTAATCTTTTAGGATGGTAATGAACCTGCCACATATTCCGAAAAACAGTAGATCTTGCAAGATTCCATATCGCCAGGCAGTATCATATGCCTTCTCAAGATCGAAGAAAACAGACAGTATTGATTGTCTACAAACGCGTCACGTATATACGACTCGAGGAGGACAAGATTGTCGGTTGTGGATCTAGCTGTACGGAAACCAGACTGGCACGGGTTCAATATGCCGTTGTATTCCAAGTAATAGACCAAGCGGCGGTTAATCATTTTTTCAAACACTTTGAGTAGGCAGCTTGTGAGGGCGATAGGCCTGTAACTATTTACCGAAGAGGGATCTTTGCCCTGTTTAAGGATTGGTAGTACTATTGACTCTTTCCAAGCAGAGGGTATTGTGCCGGTATTGAAAATCTTGTTGTAAAGTGCTAAAAGGCAGTTCAGGGATTCATCAGGGAGATTTCTGATCATTTCATAAGTAATTGTACCAGAACCAGGAGCAGAACTTCCACAGGAACCAAGGGCGAGCTTCAGTTCATATACTGTTAGTGGTTTATTGTATCCGTCTGATCTAGGCTTGTTCCGGCACAGAGGTACACTTTCAGCTATGCTTTTGTGGCGTAAGAACTTAGTGGTATAGTTTTCTGAGCTTGACATTTTGTCGAAGTGTTCGCCAAGAGCGTTTGCCTGTTCTTCTATTGTATCACCGCGGTCATTCACCAAAGGGAAGGAATTTGGGCCTTGTCCTTTAAATTTATGCACATTATATAAACCTTGCTGGCGTCTGTGTAGGAGTTTATTGAGGATATATAGCGTGTCCAGTTTTCCCGTTTGGCTATACGGCAAACACGCCTGCCATTCGCTTTGCAACGTTTAAACGTTATCACGTTTTCTGCTGTTAGGTAGCGAGAAAAAGACCTCCATGCTTTGTTTTGCCGTTTTTTAGCAATTTCACACTCCCGATTCCTCCATGGCTTTGTGTTAACCTTATCATTCCTGGACTGAGGTATGCACTTTTTTGCACATGTAAGGACATATTCAGAAATATAGTTGACCATCTTTTCTACTTCCAAATGGTCTACCTCTTCGAGGTGTAGTGTACATAGCTCTCTGAATTTCACCCAGTTTGCAACATGAAAGTTACACTTATTGGGATAAGACGGCCGGTCATCCCGTTGTTTTGTTACTAAAAGAGTTGAAAAATGGTCACTTCCATGTGGATTATTAATAACTTTCCAATCTAAGTAAGGTAGGAGTGACGATGACCCAATGGCTAAATCTATACATGAATATGTATTGTGTGTGGTACTGAAGTATGTTGGCTCTGCCTTTTTGAGCAGGCAGGCTCCAGATGCGAGAAGAAAGTTTTCTATTGCACGACCTCTCGCACCACATTTGGTATCACCCCATAGCAAACTGTGAGCATTAAAATCTCCAATTACCACATATGGTTCTGGAAGCTGATCAATAAGCTTTTCGAACTCTGTTTTATTGAATGGTTCGTCAGGGGCTATGTAGATTGAGCAGATAGATATAAGACGGTTGAATAGAACAGCGCGAATAGCCACAACCTCAAGAGAGCTTTGTAGCAGAATGTGCTGGCATGCTACGCTTCTTTGTGCAATGATGGCCACACCTCCAGAAGAGAAATGGCCACCATTTCGATCTTTACAAAAAACCACATAATGATTTAAGAAATTCACATGAGTCGACTTTAAATGAGTTTCTTGAACACAGAACACTTTTGGCTGATAGTCATTATTCAAGTCTTTGATATCATCTAGGTTATTAAATAGGCCTCTGGCATTCCACTGTAGTATTTGTGTGTCCATTTTAGGTGTGTTTTGTGTTCTGTGCTCAAGGATGGAAAGTAAGCTCACGGACCCTTTCCAGGAACCGTGACACGAGATTTTTCTTTTTTGGATCGGTCGACAGAGTCGCGCCGATCCTTAGGCGCTGGCTGCGCCCTTACGCTCGGTGTTGTGTCCACGCTTGACACGCGCTCTTGCGAGCGCTGCATTTGTTTTGAGGGCCTCGCCTCAAAGAACGAGACCTTCGCGGCCCCCAGCCCGGAGGTTGGTGGGTCTTTCTTGGATGGCGGCGCAGCACTTGCTGCAACCGCCGAGAGGGCGGATGGCGTCACCGCTGGCTCACTACGCGTGTGCCAGACAGGTGTGGGGGGCCGTCGTGGCGCTGCCCCCTGACACGCCACTTCGGCAAAGCTAGTTTCTGGAAGGCAGGACACCTGCATTCGTGCCTCCCTAAATGAAATATTTTGTTTTACTTTAATTGTGATAATTTCCTTTTCTTTTTTCCAGCATGGCCATGACCGTGAGTATGCGGCATGCTCCTCATTACAGTTCGCACAGTGAGGAGAGTTTTCACAGGCATCAGATGTGTGGTCTTCAGCACTGCATTTTGCGCAAGTTAGGCGGCCTCGGCAGTTCTGCGAACTGTGGCCGAACCGCTGGCATTTGAAACATCGTAGAGGATTTGGAATATAAAGCCTCACTGGAAACTTGATGTACCCAGCCTCAACGGAATCGGGCAGTACACTTGAATCAAACGTAAGTATTAGGTGCTTAGTCTGGACTTCTTTACCATCACGTCTCATCCTAATTCGTTTCACGTTGATGACATTCTGTTCGATGAAACCCGCCAGGAGTTCAGCCTCAGTCAGCCCTAACAGGTCATCATCTGAAACAACACCACGGGTGGTGTTCATGGTTCGGTGTGGGGTTACTATTATTTTGGTATCTCCAAATTTCACTAGATTAGGCAGTTTCTCATATTGTTTCTGGTCACGGAGCTCCAACTGGAGGTCCCACTTGCCATTTTCGATGCTTTATATCCTGGGCCAAAGATTTCTGTCAAAGACTTCGAAACAAAAAAAAGGTGAAATTGTTCTCACTGGTTTGCCGGATGTGTCAGCGTGGATAACGTGGAATCGGGGAAAGGATACTCTCTAGTGACCAAAAAACTGGAATACTTCATCGGTGCGCCCTCTTTTCTGAGAGAGATCAGGGAGTGGGGGGAAAGAGCAAGCCATAAGAAAAGGTTTATTTTCGGCAGCGGCGCCAGCCACCCAACATGGAGTCCTACAAGAGGACGCTGCAGGGTCTGTAAGCACTGGACCTGCAGACGCGAGCCGTACACCACCACTATAACCGAATGTGGTGTATCCAAGGTAGGATAGCCACACAGGGTTAACCCTTGCCGCCAGGAGACACGGAAGTCAACGGAAAAGAGTAGAGGACCGGAAAGATTTGAAGTAAGAGAAAAGACGAAGATGTGAGGGGGAGACAGGAAAAGGTTACTGCCGATTCCCCCCAGGCGGGTCAATCCGGGGGTGCCGTCTACGTGAAGCCGGGGCCAAAGGGGTGTGTTGCCTCTGCCGGGGGGCCTTAATGGTCCAATCGCCCAGCGTCGGCTCAACCCCCAGGATCCCCTTTTCCCCGGACACGGCAAAGCCACGCACGGCTAGGCGTGGGAGAGAGTAGAAACTCCCCTGTTAGCTCGGGTCCGTGGTGTCCCTACACACCAAACGCCTACTTGCGCAGGCGCCCCTGCCGGGGCCCTCTCTTAGCCCACATCTAGCTTGTGGCACATGAAGGTCTGATTCAAATAGAGGCTTTTTTGTAGGGACAAAGTTTAATACAATTTGGTTAAGATACTGTGGATACTCCGTAAGATGTGCATTAGGCAAAAATTAGTCAGTCAGTAAAGGGTAGAATGAAGTCAAAGGTGCATCGAATCTTAATAGGGTGAAACAGGCTTTCCCCTATACCAGTGGGAAGGGTTGTGGGAACAACCTTCCTAGCTTTAAGAATGACCTTCCTTGGTTTATTGACCATTCAAATACCAGCAGCATTTGTTACGTTGTGAAACTAACCACAGGCTTGACATAAATTGGCATTACATGAAAACATTTTTAAATACATACGTTACTGCTTGCAGCGCTGCCCAAGGAACGAAGACCACCTAAGGGAAGAATTGTGCCCGCACCATCCGGTAGAGAGACCAGCAAGTCTGGTCCGAAGCTACGTCAATCTCCTGCTACAGTTGAGATACCGCGAGAGGCCCCACTAAGCGATGCAGTTCATGAGTCTTCACTGGAAGGAATGCCGCGTTACGGACACGACGCCATGGAACTCAGCGACGCTGCAGTAAAACTGTCAGCAAACTTTAGTGATTCACATTCAGCGGAAGCCAATGATGTGGTTATTGAAACATCAAATGGTACTGGTGAAACGTCTAATGCTACGGCAGAATCAGCAGAACTGAAGAAGAAGCTTCCTGACCTTACAAAAATATACTGAACTTCAGCAGCATCGTGCCACTGCCAAGAACACAATTCAAAGTCTCAAGAAAAAAGTACAAAAACTCAAAAGTGACGCATCAGATATTTCAAAAAATTTGAAATTTCTCAATGATGATCAAATTCGCACTCTCTCAAGGAGCAGCAGCTTGGGAAACTCTTGGTCTCCGCATACCATCAAGCAAGGCCTTCAAATTCAATTTGCTTGTGGTGCAACAGTATATGAAACGCTAAGAAAATTGGGATATCCGCTCCTATCCAACACACCACTCACGCGAAGGCTTCAAGATTTAAAGTTCCCCCCAGGCATTCTTCACGAAGTGATTGATGTTATGAAATGCAAAGGTGAGACTATGAAGAATGTTGAAAAAGACTGCATCCTTTTTTGGATGAAATGGAGCTAGTGCCGGGGTTCGAGCTAGACCGTGCTGAAGACATTTTTTGGAGGAGTAACGCTTCCTCCGTTGCCTCAAGGGCCTGCGAACCACGCTCTTGTACTTATGTTAGGCGGCCTTAACCAAAGGTGGAAGCAAATTATCACCTATGACTTGACTGGGAGAACCGTCGATGGTTGTTTGCTGAAAAACTATCTATTGGAGCTAGTACAGCTGTGCGGTCAAATATCTCTGAATGTTCGCGTAGTCACATCTGCCATGGGCTCCGCGAACCGCGCAATGTGGAGGGAATTTCGGTTTTCAAGTCGAAAAGATTCTTCGACAGTATGTTCCATACGTCATCCGTGCATGGATGGCAAGGAACTTTTTTTCATGGCTGATCGGCCTCACGTGCTGAAAAACCTCAGGGGCCAACCCTTGAACTCTAAAGTTTTCACGCTGAGTGAGGTCACAGTGGCCAAAAATAGCCTGCCTTCTACAGAGGTTAACGTGGAAAATGTTGAGGCGGTACTTGAAGACGATTCTGAAAGAGAACTGAAGGTAGCGCCAAACTTGTCCGACGTTCACACCAGTACAGGCCACTTCATCAAAATGAAAGTTGGTGTTGCTGTACAGCTTTTTCGGGAAGCTCCCCCTGCTATCTGCTTTCTTATAAAGTAAGGGCTACTAGAACGGGAAGCGGAAACAACAGCTTGGTTCATGAAGCTCATTTCAAAGTCGTACGCACTGATGTCCTCGAGGCATCCAGGAATGGCGTTAAGTCACAGAAACAAGGCCAAGTACTCTAAAGTCCTAGATACATTCCACATGGCAATGGAAACAGTGAGAACTACGAAAATGGGCACCACATTACATTGGAAACCGTCACAAGCAGGCCTGCTCATGTCAACTGCGGTTGTTCGCTTCCAAGAAGCCGGTTCCCAGTGCCTATGATATCAAGTGCGCTCTGAGACTCGTAAGCGTAAGCAAATTTCGGCATACGCCGTGGGCGGGAAGTTGCGATCTTGATGACCAAGAGTACCTTGTAGACCTCCTAACCCATGGGAAGAAGGCCTGTGTCGAGAACGAAGTTTAAGAGATTGACGGTTCTGAGATTATGTTCACTGAAGAATGGTCGGCAACAGAATGCAGTATTCTGTTCTACCTCAAAGGATTCATTTTGAAGGCAATATTGAAGTTCGTGAAGTGCGCAAAATGCAAAGAAGCTCTCATTGAAACTGCGAGCGACGAGTATGCCTCACTGACATTAATGAAAGAGCATGTTTCGGCCGGAGAAAACCTTATATATCCGAGCAGTGGAATGATGAAAGCCCTGAAAGAATATGAAGAGCACTTTACGGCCATCAACTCTTGGTGCGCGGATAAAATAATCAAGATAAAGTCGCCGCTTCATTCACTTACAGCATACCTAAGCAAGGCACACCACCGCAGCCTGTTTGTATGCACGGAGCACAAGGAGGGTATATACAGGATGCTCACTGAGAGGTACGCACGAATAAGGCTGCGTATCCACCTTCGACAGTAGCCAGCCGGAAGTTTAATCGGGAATTCCAGTAAAACTTGTGCTGGCGTCAACCTCTCGTAAGGCATCGACACACTGAGATCAGCTGTATGCTCCAAATTAACTGAAAAGTATGCCTTTTGTGCTGATCTGATGCCAATATATATATGCGTCTGCAGTTGTTAAATACTTCTTTTTATTCTTCACTGTTTTCGTGTTTTAAGGTTGCCTTCCCGTCTAGTCTTAACTTATTACGTAGGTTGTCTTTTTACTCGTGCACGATCACTGTGAAGCAACCAGTGACAGTCGTGAGAAAATTCTGTCCTGGAGTGCTTTATTGGCGTAATTGCCTCTGCCAGCGTAGCATTTATGCATACAAATAAATGACCTGTACGCTTATTGTCGAGAGTCATGTATTTTCAACTCTTTGAGCAAGCATAATAATGGTAAGAAAGCTCTAATTTCATTATAGCTGGATATATGCATTTTTCCTTGTGGATGCTGCACCTGCTAAACAAACAAATGCACTGCTGTGCATTTGTTTAGAAGCACTTATGCTCTTACGTTTTTGCTTTATTGTTACCTATTTTAGTTATTTATTCTATTTGTTTATTATATTTCTTTATTTCTGACACAAATGTTTCGGTAAACAAAGTGTACTTAGCATGTATTTTCTCGTGTTACATATTCTTTGTTACTTCTGTGCAAATGAACCTTTTCTAGTTATATCCCTAGGTATTCTTTCAAATTTTCATTGAGCTCTGAACTTATCAAGCTTTTTGTGCATCTTTACATCTTAGATTTACACATTTTGTATGTTGCGAACAATACGCTGTGTATTTGTTGTTTAATACTTATGTATAACTGGTACAGAGGCCTTTTGTCAGGTATTGTTACACCTTTAGCTTCTGTATTTTCTTGGTGTAATTCAAGAAAAGTAAATGATCTGAATCTGAATACTGCCCATCAGCACTTAATCTTGTGTACAATACGTATAACGCAATTTATGATAAACTAGCAAAGTATAAACTTAGCAAAAAAGCCGTCATAACCGCGCTTTGGTAGCTTCACAGCACTAAAATTCGCGTTTTGCGATATATCTACTGCTGCTGCTGGCACGCATATGACTGCTCTAAACAATTATTTGCGTATTTTGATTGCAGAGTTTACAAGGCAAATAACTAAGCGATTAGACTTGCCAGAACTCTTGTTTGCTGCCGAAGGAAGAGGATTCGTTTTAACTATAACGCAGTCTGTACGTCAGCCTATAGTGCACAACACATGCGCAGGCCGTCAGTTTATAAGAAGTACCTCGTTCCCTTACTAAACCTTTACGTAACAACAGCCCTAAAAGGTGTCCAAGGCTCAAAAAGAGAAGAAAAAGAAAAACACTCCCAGCGCGCCCTTATTTTTGGACGTTTCCGCGCACCGCAAGCGCCACGTATAGCGCTGTTCGCCTGCCGTCTAGCTGCAGCGGGAGGCGCAATGGCGACCGTCGTAGGAGACGACGCGCCTGTCATCACCCTCAGCGGAGCACGCGGTCATCAAGGCACCTTAATTGGGGCTTAATGGGGGGCCATACATATGGCTTGCATAAAGCTCGATGTCAACCATAATATGCAATGTAGGACATGAATAATTTTATTATACCAAATACCTGGGCATGCATAACATTTTTGTTTTTTTGCATTGAAAGGTCTAAAATACTCAGTTTTTTCGCCCCCATACTTGGCTGTACACAACCTCAATAAATAACTAATGTTAACTAGTACATATCATGAGATGCAAATATGTGCTAATGTGTAACAGATAAGTATATCAGATAATTACCAAAGTACGTTATTTCAATTGATCCCCTTAGTTGTACACATGTTATATTCGCAGAAATATTGCTCTGCAGTTTAATAAAATAAATATTTTAATTGTTGCATTTGTACAATGAATAATCTTTCTATTAGAAATCTCTAACGCTAAATAGTAATTGAGTAATATCCTAATATATAAACAATACACAAGAAGATAAAAGACAATTCATCCTTAGATTCAGGAGAGATAGACCATGTATCATTCAAATGCTCTGTCATTGCCCCAAGACACAAAGAACAAGAGGCCATGCAGGAGTACCAAGGAAGAGTGCGAATGAGTTCTACGCAGCTTGGACCTTAAGGCACAGCCCAGGTCTGTGCCTCGAGGCATAAGTGCACATGACACGGTCAAGGGGAAAGGGGTCTCTGTTCTGACATAGCAACTGCGATGTGTGGTCTAAACACAAACACTGAGATTTCAATAAAGTCATTATTATTGTTACGGGTAACTTATTTATTAAATTAACTACGATGCACCGTGCTCGGCGCACAAGATGGTGACAGTTCATCAACAACCAGCCACCAACGTTGTCTTTCTCTTTCTTGCAGCCAGGCTGTGCCGGCTGTTGTGTATCATAACCCCCCGGAGGTAGAAGCACTGTCTCGGTGCTTGAGCAACTCGGATGCCGTAGAAGGAGGCTGATAAGGCTTCAGTCGAGCTATGTGCACGATGTCAATTGGAGGTGGCGATGATGACGTTGAATTGGCTGGAACGATCTCGTATGTAACGTCAGTCACCTGGCGAACGACGCGGTATGGTCCAGTGTAGCGTGACAGCAGTTTTTTAGACAGCCCTCCACGCCAAGTGGGGGACCAGAGGAGGACAAGGGAACCCGGTGAAAAGTGCACGTTTCGATGATGACAATCGTAGAGCTGTCTTTGGTGCTCCTGTGAGGCCTGCAGGCGGCTGCGGGTGAGTTGGCGTGCGTGGTCGGCTCGCGCGATGGCTTCGCCGGCATACTCAGTGACCGAGGGCAGCAAAGTGTCAATAGCCGGCAGTGTCGTGACGTGACCAATTATATGCGAATGTCACAAATGGCAAATGAACGTCCCCGTCCTGGTGGTCGGCTGCTACGTATTTAGAAAGCATATCAGTTATGGTGCGGTTGAGGCACTCCGTACGACCGTTCGTTTGCGGAGGGTACGAAGTGGCAAACTTGTGCTTGGCAGAGCAAGAGCGCAGCATTTCATCAACGACAGCTGATAGGAAGGTCTTGCCCCGGTCAGTGAGAAGTTGGCACGAAGCTCCGTGTGCTAAAATATTATCATATACCAGAAAGTCCGCCACATCGGTTGCGCAACTCGTCGGAAGTGCTCGTGTGATAGCGTACCGTGTCGCATAGTCAGTGGCGACAGCGATTCATTGGTTGCCTGAGCTGGAGATCGGGAAAGGGCCAAAGAGGTCGAGGCCAACTTGAAAAAAGGTTCAATGGGAATATCGATCAGCTGAAGGAGTCCAGCTGGTAGGGAAGGTGGCTTTTTGCGGTGCTGGCAGGGCTCACAAGCGGCGACGTAGCGTCAAACAGAGCGGGCAAGACCAGGCCAAATGAAACGACGACGTACACGGTCGTATGTGCGAGAGACGCCCAAGTGGCCCGCCAAAGAAGCGTCATGAAGTTGGTTGAGAACAGTCGCACGAAGATGTGCTGGAATGACGGGGAGCAAGTCATGGCCATATGGATCGAGGTTACGGCGATACAGGATGCCGTCTTTTACCAGGAAAATTTTAGAGATGCCTCGCGGGGCATTGACTTAAACTTGTCAATGATGGTTCGCAGGGAAGCATCCCGGCGTTGTTCGTGGCCAAGGATGAGTAGCTGCGTCACAAACAGAAGGTCTGGAAAGGTGTCAGTATGGGCAGCCTCTTCCACAAGGTAGCGTGATAAACAATCCACATCTTGATGTGACCGCCCTGTTTCGTACCATACGGTGAACATGTATTCTTGTAATCGTAGGGACAAACGAGCGAGGCGCCCTGTGGGATCCTTGAGTGAGGCCAGCCAGCAAAGCGCGTGGTGGTCGGTGACTACCCGGAATGGACGCCCGTATAAGTATGGGCGAAACTTGGCGACTGCCCACACAAGAGCGAGAAACTCACGCTCCGTGATTGAATAGTTGCGCTCGTCTGTAGATAGCAGTCGGCTTGCATATGCTATAACATGGTCATGTCCGCGTTGGTGCTGCAATAGCATTGCCCCGATGCCATGCCCACTAGCGTCAGTTTGAACCTCGGTTGGAGCTGATGGATCAAAATGAGCTAAAATCGGTGGTGTTGTAAGGAGCGTCGTGAGCTGGGAAAAAGATGAGGCTTGATCAGCGCCCCAGGAAAATTGGGTGTCCTTCTTCAGGATGTTTGTGAGTGGGCGTGCAATGATGGCAAAGTCCTTAACAAACCGTCGAAAGTAGGAGCACAAGAGCACAAAACTGCGAACGTCTTTTGTTGACTTCGGAACAGGAAAGTCCGTGACGGCGCGAATTTTTTCGGGATCTGGGCGGACTCTTGCGGCATCGACGATGTGGCCAAGTACGGTTATTTGACGACGAGCAAAGTGGCAATTCGACGATTTCAGTTGAAGTCCGGCTCGACAAAAAACTTCAAGAATCGCCGATAAACGCTTGAGATGGGAGTCCAATTTGGGCGAGAAAACAATGACGTCGTCTAAATAACATAAGCAGGTTGACCATTTAAACCCTTGGAGCAATGAGTCCATCATTCTTTCGAATGTGGCCAGCTCATTACAGAGACAAAAGGGCATAACTTTGAAGTGGCAAAGCCCGTCAGGAGTGACGAATGCGGTCTTCTCATGGTCCATCTAGTTCACAGCTATCTGCCAATAGCCAGATCGAAGGTCGATAGTGGAAAAATACGTAGCACCGTAAAGGCAGTCAAAGGCATTGTCGATTCTAGGCAACGGGTAAACAACTTTCTTTGTAATTTTGTTCAGATGCCCATAATCTACACAACAGCGCCATGTTCCATCCTTCTTTCTGATCAGGACGACAGGAGAAGCCCAGGGGCTACAAGAGGGCTCGATTATGTCTTTTGCAAGCATCTTTTCGACTTCCTGTTTTATGACTGTGCGCTCGGACGCGGAAACACGGTATGGACGTCGGTGAATGGGACGCGCGTCACCAGTATTGATGCGATGAGGAACAACACTCGTCCGGCTTAAAGCCGCGCTGGCGAAGTCGAAAATGTCACTATAGAACTCCAGGACGTGACGAAGGGCTTCGGCTTGATCAGGAGCGAGGTCTGATGGTACCATGTGGTCAACGTCGACGCCCGATGAACGTGATAGAGTTGGTTCATGGTCTGAGGTGCAGCAATCATCCACTCTGAAGGGTTCAACCGTATGGTCTTGTAGAGAAGTAATTTCCGCCAGGAAGATACCTTGTGAAAGAATTTGAGCAGTGAAGGCAAGTTTGACATTAAGAAGACATGTGCGGTTTTCAACGATTGCCAAAATAGTGTGCGGAACAGCGACGCCATGCGTAAGCATCACGGCATGAATGGGGGCCACCATGTGATAGCCGTCAGGTACAGGTGGTGTAGAGAAGAAGAAGAGGTCGATATGTGGGACAAAGTTAGGCTGAAGGCGTGCGAAATCAATGCAGCAAAGGCGACTTTGGGGTGGGTTGGTCAGATCAGAAAGTAGAGGCATTTCAATGTCAAGACAGCCGGCTGAACAATCTATAAGGGCCAAGTGAGCGGTTAGAAAATCCATGACTAGAATTACTTCATGAGGGCAATTTTTTATAACGGTGAAAAGAACAGCAATGCTTCCATCGGCGATAGTCACACGGGCAGAGCACATGCAAATAATTGCGGCAGTTTCCCCGTCAACGACTCGAACGGCTCGGTTCAAGGCAGGTGTGATAATTTTCTTTAGGCGGCGACGAGGAGCAGCACTCATTATGGACACATGCGCGCCGGTATCGATCAACGCACGCACAGGACATTGTCTAAAGTAACGTTCAACAGATTCCGGGTGGTCGGTAATGTTACACGAGGATTTCTTGCAGAGGTCGTCGTCAATGCAGCTTCACCGCCAGAAGCTGCAATGCCTAGTTTTCCGGTCGGGGGCGCAGCGAATAGGCCGGAGAGGCAGGACGGCGTTGTGGGGGCGAACGAGATTGACGGTGAGCAGGGTATGGTGAGCGGGCGTAGCGAGGTCTTGTCAGAGGTGCGGCAGAATCAGAGGATGTGGTCGGCATAGAGGAATCAAAATCAAATGTCGATGACGACAGGTGGACAAAAGTGGCCTGGGTAGGAGGCCAATAGTGTGCCGGCGGAGCCCAGTGATTGCGGCAGTGGCGAGCAATATCACCGAACGTCGGCAGTTGAAGCATATGGGCTTGTCGTCCAGTGTACGCCATTCGGACAAATTGCGCTGTAAAGAGTAGTTGGAACGGAGGGACGGAGGGACGACGATAAAACGGCTCGGCAGAGTAGACTGGCTGAATGGGGTGTAGGCCGATGTTCGATAATTCTTGACGAACGACGGCTTGTATCAGTGAGATTGTGATCGGTGAAGGATCAGGCGTCGGAAATGAAGTAGCTTCTGGTTGGGCTGCCTTGACCTCGCGATGAATGATTTGGGTGAGGTTGTCACATCGGGGAACTGGGCGGACGGTGTCATCACAAGAGGAAGTAGCAGCTGTGTTCGGCAGGTGCGTGATGCCGTGGGTGACGCGGCGGGCTTTAGTTTGTTCTAGACGGCGGCATTCTGTCAGGATCGTGTCGATGCTCGTGACAATATTAAAAAGCAGCAGGTTGAAGGCATCGTCAGCAATCCCTTTGACGATGTGATTAACTTTTGCTTCTTCTGACATGCGCTGGACGACCTTGCTACAAAGCGCCAAGACGTCAAGAATGTATAAGACGTACAATACAATAGACGTCTGGGCGCGAGTGGTGAGAGTCCTCTTGGCAGCGAGCTGACGACCAGATGAATCGCCGAAAAGATAACAGATCTTCGATTTGAAAAGATCCCAGCTTGTGATTTTGGCTTAGTTGGTTTCGAACCATGTCCGCGGCGCGCCGTCGAGGTAGAACACAACATTGGCGAGCATGAGCGTGGGATCCCAGCGGTGGGTAGCACTGACTCGCTCGTACCGGTGCAGCCAGGAGTCAACGTCGATGGTACCGTCAGCGAAGAAAGTTCCAGGATCCCGCAGGGGTGGCAGGGTGACGTAGGTTGTCGACTCGGATCGAGAGACCGGTGGGGATGAGGCACTGGCAGTTGAAGTAGCCGATGAGTCCCCAGTGTTGCAACCGCTGCGCGTCTCTATCTAGGTACTGGAGTCGCCCACCTTCACCAATAATGTTACGGGTAACTTATTTAATAAATTAAATACGATGCACCGTGCTCGGCGAACAAGATGGCGACAGTTCATCAACAAAGAGCTACTAACGTTGTCTTTCTCTTTCTTGCAGCCAGGCTGTGCCGGCTGTTGTGTATCAGTATATACAAGTACAAAATAAATACATAAAAACACATTAAAAAGGTTTTCAGCACTAATGTTGTTGAAACAAAACTACATCAAGTATATTCACATGAATTTTTCATGCACTGCTCGAAATAGTCAATCTGAGAGTTTAGTTGGCTTGGCACAAGCTTGCTCACTTGTGAACAGTACTTGGCTGTGTTTATTCCTCAGAATCAGAATAAGAGCAAATAATTATAAATTTTTTTTGTTGTGCTTCTATCTGAGCCTTTGAAAACAGCTTGTTGTACGTATGCGTGAAAGCATCTTCACCCACGGCCAACTAAGTGTTTCTTATGGTACTCATGTATTAAAAGAAAATTGTTTCAAATATTAGGTTTAAGTTTCAACACATTACTTTAAATAATTGAATGAGTGTTCAAATGGCACAAGATTGCTTGCTTGTGAAATGTACTTGGCTCGGTATATTGCTTAAAAGCTGAATAAGAGCAAATAGCTCTCAAGATTTCGTTTCGTGCGCTTTCATCTGATCCATTAAAACAGCTTGTTGCACGCATTGATGTCCAGCATTCTTCCAACTGAAGAGCTAATGGTCCCAATACTCATTGTCTTGCAAACAAGAGTGGCTCATGTTGTTGTTTTGAGTTTCCACGCATTGCTCAAATTGGTTTATGAGTGTGTTTATTGGCAGAAGCTTTTCTCTCCTTGATACTTGGATGGGCTATCTCAGAGAAGGTGCACAATAGCAAATAATTATCCACGCTTTGTTTTGTGCGCTTCCATCTGAACCTTTGAAAATGGCGTGTTGTATGCTTGTATGTACAGCACCATCCCCATTGGACACCTATTTTAACGGTACTCATGTCTTGCAAACAAATGGGGCTCAATTTTTCATTTTGTGTTTCCACGTATCGCTTGAAATGGTTGACGAGAGTGTTTTTGTGGCACAAGAATTCTTGTCTGTGATACTTGCCTTTGTTTATCACTCTGAAGGTGGACAAGAGGAAATCATTATCCACGCTTTGTTTTGTATGCTTCCGTGGGAACCCTTGAATACAGCTATATTTGTACGCATTCATGTACCACATAGTTTCAACTGAACAGCTAATGGCCACAATACTCATGCCTTGCAAACAAGAGTGGCTCATGTTATTGTTTTGAGCTTCCACGCATAGCTATAAATGGTTTATCAGTGTGTTTGGTGGCACAAGCTTTCCTCTTCCTGGCCCTGCCACGGTGGTCTAGTGGCTAAGGTACTCGGCTGCTGACCCGCAGAGCGTGGGATCAAATCGCGGCCGTGGCGGCTGCATTTCCGATGGAGGCGGAAATGTTGTAGGCCCGTGTACTCAGATTTGGGTGCACGGTAAAAAACCCCAGGTGGTCGAAATTTCCGGAGCCCTCCACTACGGCATTTCTCATAATCATATGGTGGATTTGGAACGTTAAAACCAACAAATCAATTTCCCCTTCCGGATACTTGGCTGGGTTATCACAGAGAAGGTGCACAATAGCAAATATTTCTCCACGTTTCGTCTTGTGCGCTTCCACCTGAACCTTTAAAAGCCGCTTGTTGTATGCTTGCATGTACAGCATCATCCCCATTGGACATTTATTTGTCACAGTACTCATACCTTGCAAACAAAAAAAGCTTAATTTTTCATTTTGAGTTGCCACGTATTTCTTGTATTGCTTGAAATGGTTAATTAGAGTGTTTTTGTGGCTGAAGAATTCTTGTCTGTGATACTTGGCTGTGTTCATCACTCAAAAGGTGGACAAAAGGAAATAATTCTCCAGGCTTTGTTCTCTATGCTTTCATGGGAACGCTTGAATAGAGCTATAATTGTACGCATTCATGTACCACATCGTTTCAACTGAACAGCTAATGGTCACAATACTCATGTTTTGCTAATAAGAGTGGCTCATGTTGTTGTTTTGAGCTTCCACGTATTCTTATAAATAGTTTATCAGTGTGTTTGTTGGCACAAGCTTTCCTCTTCCTGATACTTGGCTGGGCTATCACAGAGAAGGTACACAATAGCAAATAATTCTCCACGCTTTGTTTTTTTGCGCTTCCATCTGAACCTTTCAAAACGGCTTGTTATATGGTCGCATGTACAGCAGCATCCCCATAGAAAAGCTATTTGTAACGGTACTCCTGTCTTACAAATAAAAGGGGCTCAATTTTTCTTTTTGAGTTTCCACGCATTGCTTGAAATGGTTGATAAAAGCGTTTTTTGGCACAAGAATTCTTGTCTCTGATACTTCGCTGTGTTTATCACTCAGGAGGTGGGCAGGAGAAATTTTTTCTCCGCGATTTGTTTTGTATGCTTCCATGTGAATGCTTGCATGAAAACATGAACAAAAAATTCAAGGTATTCACCTTGCTTCAAGAACACCAGTACTGCAACACATATATATTTCGCTGCCTGGCAAAAAGGTTTCATGCATACGTGGAATAAGCTGTAACAAGCTGTTTTAGAAAGCTCAGGTGGATGCACACGAAACGAAACATTGAGAAATATTTGCTCTTGTGCACCTTTTCTGTGATAACCAAGGTAAGTACTGATCACAAAGAAGAAAGCTTTGGCCACTAAAAAATATTGAAAATTTTCAAACAATGTAAGAACTGAAACGAAAAATTGAGCGAATTATGTTTGCAAGACACAAGTACAGTGACAAGCTGTCAAGTGAGGACAATATGCTTCTATGCATGCGTACAACAAGCTCCTTTTAAAGAATCACATGCAAGCACACGAAACAAAGCATAGAGAATTATTTCTTCTTGTCCACTTTCTCTGTGACAAACACAACCAATTATCCCAGACAAAATTTTTGAGCTACAACAGCCCTCTCATCAACTACTTGAAGCAATACACGGAAGCTATAAAGCGCCTCTTGTTCGCAAGACATGAGTATAGTTACAAATAGCTGTCCTATGGGGATTATGCTGTACACGCAAGCGTACAACAAGCCGTTTGAAAAGGTAGTATCTTGTACATAATCCTACGGAGCGTCTCATATGAGCATAATAGGTAAGAGGGCAATGTTTACGGTGAGCTTGTGCAAATGAGCTCCATATTAAATGCCTGCCTGTTTACCTCAAGTAAAGGTAATTTTCAGATGCCTACTCCCCGTAACATTTTGGTGGAGAGTGAGCGCCTTCCCACAGTCAACATCCACGACGATTCTAAGCAAAGGACATTCCTTGGCTGCCTGTGCAATGCTTGATTGAGGCGAGAATGAGGATTCTTTGGAGACTAACCCAACCGCGCTTCGTCTAACTACGCAGCAACCAACAGCACTGCATCCAGCCGTTACTAACCGCACCGTTATCCTGACCCAACCGCGTGACAATGGCATCTTTTCGGGCAGTGACAGTACTAACATAGAAGAATGGCTTCAGCTGCACGAACGAGTGAGCGCTCTGTGCAACTGGGATCTGACGCTCTTGTTGGCCATTATTATTTTCTACCTTGATGGCATAGCTAAAGTTTGGTTTTCCATCCACAAGGAAGATATCACGAGTTTAGACATCTGTTAACAGAAACTAATCGTTCCCTTCGGCAAGCCCATTCGGCGTCGTCATGCTGCGCAGAAAGAACTAGCGTGCCGACTCCAGTCCTGCACCGAGTCGCACGTTACATACATAAAAAATGTACTCACCCTCTGCCAGAAACTTGACGACAAAATGCCGGAATCTGAAAAGTCACGCAAATCCTCAAAGGAATCGCCGATTACGCCTCAATATGCTCGTCTTTGGAAACTCATCGACCGTAGACGACGTTATTAGTGAATGCCAACGCTCGAAGACGCGAAAAGTCACCGTATGACTCCACACTATTCGCGTCTTTCCGACACGGCTGCAACATCCACCTGCGAGAACGCCCGTTTGTCATCAGCCCCTGCTGCTTCCGACAATATTGTGCGCAACGTGCGCCATGAAGTCGAGGCAGCATTTCTCCTTTCTGACCAAGTGCGGGCCCCCGACAACTCTCGTGCCATGATTCCTTCGATCAAGAGTGTTGTGCGCCAGGAACTGGCCAACGCTGGATTTCAGACGCTATGCCCCATTTGACCGACCTGACTACCGACTGCCCAGCACACTTAATATGCGCCACGGACCGAACAACCACCCACGTTACCAGAACTCGGCGGAATGGCGAACATTCGATGACAGGCCGATCTGCTTCAACTGTGGACGAGTTGGCCATATTTCACGTCATTGCCGCACTTCCTGGAATCGGCAGCCATGGTCGCATTATGCAAACACCCGACGCCCACCTTCTGGTTCTCGGATGCCGATATACGTGGAACAAGATTGTTGTAGCCGGCGAGCAAGGCGACGCTGGACTCAGTTGATGGCAAAGGTTTATTGTCCTAAGCAAGCGGCTCGCATGCCAATATAAGTACAGGCACATGACGTAGCCTGTGACGTCAGTACGGCGCGTCATACATTGGCTACTGCATCTCTTCCCCCTTTATTTAGCAGCATAGCCAAAACGTTTGGGAGGCTTTCAAATTCTTGTCATCATCATCATCATCAGCCTGACTACGTCCACTGCAGGACAAAGGCCTCTCCCATGTTCCGCCAGTTAACCCGGTCCTGTGCTTGCTGCTTCCAATTTATACCCGCAAACTTCTTAATCTCATCTGCCCACCTAACCTTCTGTCTCCCCCTAACCCGCTTCCCTTCTCTGGGAATCCAGTCAGTTACCCTTAATGACCAGCGGTTATCCTGTCTACGGGCTACATGCCCTGCCCATGTCCATTTCTTCTTCTTGATTTCAGCTATGATATCCTTAACCCCCGTTTGTTCCCTAATCCACTCTGCCCTCTTCTTGTCTCTTCAGGTTACACCTACCATTTTTCTTTCCATTGCTCGCTGCGTCGTCCTCAATTTAAGCTGAACTCTCTTTGTAAGTCTCCAGGTTTCTGCTCCGTAGCTAAGTACCGGCAAGATACAGCTTTTATATACCTTCCTCTTGAGGGATAGTGGCAATCTACCTGTCATATTTTGAGAGTGCTTGCCGAATGTGCTCCACCCCATTCTTATTCTTCTAGTTACTTCCATCTCGTGGTTCGGCTCTGCGGTTATTACCTGCCCTAAGTAGACATAGCCTTTTACAACTTCAAGTGCACTATTACCTATCTCGAAGCGCTGCTCTTTGCCAAGGTTGTTGTACATTACTTTCGTTTTCTGCAAATTAATTTTAAGACCCACTTTTCTGCTCTTTTTGTCTAACTCCGTAATCATCAGTTGCAATTCGTCCCCCGAGTTACTCAGCAATGCAATGTCATCGGCGAAGCGCAGGTTACTAAGCTATTCTCCATTGACTCTTATCCCTAACTGCTCCCATTATAGGCTTCTGAAAACCTCCTGTAAGCACGCGGTAAATAGCATTGGGGAAATTGTGTCTCCCTGCCTTACACCGTTCTTGATTGGTATTCTGTTGCTTTCTCTATGAAGCACTATGGTAGCAGTTGATCCCCTGTAGATTTCTTCCAGAATGTTTATATATACTTCATCTACGCCCCGATTCCGCAGTGTTTGCATGACGGCTGATATTTCTACTGAATCAAACGCCTTCTCGTAATCTATGAAGGCTATGTATAGTGGTTGGTTATACTCTGAGCATTTCTCTATTACCTGATTGATAGTATGAATGTGGCCAATTGTTGAGTAGCCTGTTCGAAATCCTGCTTGTTCCTTTGGTTGATTGAATTCTAATGTTTTCTTTACTCTTTCAGCAATTACCTTTGTAAATAGCTTGTATACTACAGAGAGCAAGCTGATCGGCCTGTAATTCTTCAAGTCCTTGTCATCTCCTTTCTTATGTATTAAGATGATGTTAGCGTTCTTCCAAGACTCTGGTACTCTTCCCGTCAGGAGACACCGCGTAAACAGGGTGGCTATTTTTCTAACACAATCTGTCCTCCATCTTTCATCAGATCTGATGTTACCTGATCCTCACCAGCAGCTTTGCCCCTTTGCATGCTCTGCAAAGCTTTTCTGGCTTCTTCTATCATTACTGGTGGGGTGTAATCCGGGTTACTGCTAGTTTTTATAGTATTAAGGTCGTGGTTGTCTCGGCTACTGTACAGATCCCTGTAAAACTCCTCCGCTATTTTAACTATCCTATCCATATTGGTAGTTATTTTGCCTTCTTTGTCCCTTAGTGCATACATTCGACTTTTGCCTATCCCAAGTTTCCTCTTCAATGCTTTGACACTTCCTCCGTTTTTCAGAGCGTGTTCAATTCTCTCCATATTATACCTTCTTACATCGCATACCTTACGCCTATTAATCAACTTCGAATTCTTGTGCTTCGTCACAATTCAGGTGGCGCGACGTTTTCTTGGAAGCTGGCGTCAGGCGCCTGCTGTGATGGCAGTTCCGTCACGCTGGCTCGGTTAGGTGGCGGAAGTCGTTGCTCTGGTGCAGGCCCGTCCGGCGGCGATGCGGTGTCGCTGTCGCTTTGTGACGGAGTGGAACCCGGCTGTGCCATGCGGTTTTGCACAGGAATCCACACGCTTCTGGGAAGAGGAGCAAGGCATGTGTTAGGAACAATATCGTCCGCATGCAGAAAGCGCTTGTGGTCTTCGATTCAGACTATGTATGTTCCTTTGCTAACTCGTCGCACAACTGTTCCTTCCAACCAACGTGGATCACTCGGTCGGTTTCCTTGCACACGAACGTTGTTTCCAACCTCGAACTCCCTCCATGAAGTATGGGTTTCCTGACTCTGTCTTCGAGCTATATTTGCTTCGGCACGTTTTGCTAGCTGCGGATGCAAGATGCTCAGCCTCGTGCGTGGCCTCCATGAGAGAAACAGTTCGGCTGGCGTCTTACCGGTCGTCGAACACGGTGTGTTTCGGTAGGTGAACAGGAACTGGTCTACCCGATGATGCATCGTTCGAGTCACTCCCGTGTTCTGCTCGTCCCGTAGCTGTTTGATGAAGCTTCGCTTGACCGTCTGGACAAGCCTCTCCGCCATGCGATTTCAAGCTGGGTGGTAAGGTGGTGTCTTGGTGTGCTGCACTGCATTGGAGTTGAGAAAATTTGTGAATTCAGCAGACAAAAATTGCGGGCTATTGTCAGTCACAATTCTCTCGGGAAGCCCAAATGCAGCATAAACAAGCGGAGTTTTTCAACTGTCTCCTGTGCTGTAGTGGACTTCATGTGCAGAACATCCACCCACTTGGAGTGCGCATCGACAAGCACTAAAAACCAGTCGTTCTTGTAGTAGGCAAAATCCAGGTGAACTCTCTGCCACCTCCGGGTTGGCCATCCCCACGATAACATCGGCACGTGGGGCGCAGAGTTCTGCGTTAGTTGGCAAGTTGAACAACCTCTTACAGTTTCTTCAATGCGGTCGCACAACTTTGGCCACCACACATGGCTTCTTGCTAGCATTTTCATGCGCGTGATGCCTGGATGCCATTCATGCAAAAGCGATAAGACTTCAGATTGTACCGCTTCAGGTATAAAAACCCTAGTTCCCCATGTTATGCAACCACAGTCTACCGACAGTTTGTCTTTCCTCGAGAAGAATGAGGCTACGTTGTCTTCTGACACGCACGATGGCCATCCATTCAAAACATACATCAGCACCTTAGACAAAACTGGGTCTTTTTGGGTTTTGTCACTGATCCTTTTCGCAGATAGTGGTACGGCTTCTACTGCTGAAAAGAAGTGAACGTAGTCACTTTCGTCGGTGTCGTTCGGAAGCGGTGATCGCGATAACGCGTCCGCGTTTGCTACTTGGGCTCTCTTTCTGTACACTTATTTGTAGCGATATGCAGCTAGCACTAGCATCAAGTGCTGCATGCGTGCTGCTGCCATTTGCTGAACTAGCTTTGTTTGCCCCAGCAGTCCCTCCAGGGGAAAGTAATCGGAATAAATGGTGAATTCACGGCCATAAAGATACTTGTGAAACCGTTTGATTCCCAAAATCATAGCCAACGCTTCCTTTTCTATGTGTGCGTAGCCACTTTCGGCCTTGCTCAAAGTGCGTGACGCATAAGCTATCGGCCTTTCTTCCCCGTTCACGACATGAAACAACACTGCGCCAACCCCGTAAGGAGAGGCGTCGCAGACTAATCCAAGAGGCTTCTTTGGGTCATAGAATGTTAGCACGCTCGCTTGCGTAAGGAGACTCTTACTCTCCGGGAAGGCTTTTTCTTCTTTTGCGGACCAGACCCACTTCTTATCCTTCTGAAGCAGTGCATACAAAGGCTTTAGCCTCGAAGACATGTTTGGCATGAACTTGGAGTAAAAAGTTATCATGCCCAGGTACGCTTTAAGCTCACTGATGTTCTTAGGTGTGGGTGCTTCCTATGGCTTCAACCTTCTCGACGCACGGGTGCGCACCATTTTCGTCAATGATATGCCCAAGATATTTGACAGAATTAAAGAAAAACATGCATTTTTCCTTTCTCACTTTTACGCCGTGGTTCATGAAAACCTGCAGGACTGCTTCCACCCGGGCCAGGCATTTAGTATGCGATGCTCCCATGATGAAGACGTCGTCAAGGTAGCATACCACTCCCGGTAGTCCTTTCAACAGCTAGTTCATGATTGCCTGGAAAACTGCAGGGGCACTTGAGATTCCGTACGGCATTCGAACATACTGGAACAACCTCATGTGAGAGTTTATAGTCAGCAAGGGTCGCAAGTGAGGGTGCACCTCGATTTGCTGATATGCCGTCGAAAGGTCCAGAACGGTGAAAACCTCGCCCCCAGCCAGTGTCGTGAACAAATCCTCCACCGCGGGCAGTGGGTAATGGTTGGTCTTCACACATAAATTCACCGTCAATTTATAGTCTCCACATAATCGTACTGTGCCGTCTGGCACAGTACGATTGCCCAGTACGTGGCCCAGTCGCTGCGGGTTACGGGCACCAGTACGCCCTCTTTTTGCAAGTTGCCCAGCTCATGCTCGACAGGTTCACGAATGGCATACGGCACAGTCCGCGCCTTGCAAAAGACTGGCATGCTTCCTTCCTTAAGCACCAGTGTTGCTTGGTAACCCTTTATCAACCCTAAACCAGGTGAAAAAACGCTGGCATACCTTGACAGGATGCTGTCGACAGACGGTTGTGCGTGCACCTCGTGAATGCTGTTTAGGTCCATTCTGAGGTTCGCAATTCAGTCGCGGCCTAGGAGTGCTGGCTTCTCTCCTGGTACCACTATGATTGGCAGGACTTTCCGCTGTCCCTTATAATCGACCAAAACCTCCGCTTGGCCTTTCACTTGTAGCGTCGCTCCGTCGTAAGTCTTGAGCTTCATCTCGCACTTCGCAAGCTGCGGCGGCTGCTTTAGCTGCCGGTAAACGCATTCCGGAACGAGAGATACGGCTGCGCCCGTATCTACTTGCATCTTCACAAGCTGGCCGGCTATCTGTACTTCAACTTCATATGGTTGTTCCGTGCCCACCTAATACACACCGTGCAGCAGCAGCTCTGTGCCTCCGCTCGCTTCGTCACTCACGTTATGGATGGTGCCAGGCGCCGGTTGCTTGCATCTGCACATGCGCGCAAAATGTCCCACGCGCTTGCAAAGATGGCATTTGAATTTACGATAACGGCAGCAACGGGCGTCATGCTCTTGACCGCATCGATAGAAGCTTTGCACTGAACTGTTCTTCGGCTTGCTGGCAAACTCCGGTTCCTTCCCCATCTTCTTTAGAGCGTGAATGTCGGCATCCGTATTCGCAGTTGGTCGGAATCCCCTCGAGTCCAGCTCCGCTAGCTCAACGCTCTTAGCAAAAACGCAGGCCGATTCGAACGTCAGTTCCTTCCTCTACAGTAAACCCGTCTGAATGGTGGAATTCCGTAACCCAGCGACGAACCGGTCCCGTAAAGCGTCGTCGAGAAACGTGCCGTAGTTGCACTTGGCTGCCATGTGCTTCAGCGTGACTGCAAATGCCGCGACGGACCCCCCCTTCTCCTTGGTACGTCCTGTTGAATTTGAAACGCTCCGCAATGACTTGACTAGAAGGCTCGTAGTGGCAACTCAGCACTTTCACCAAGTCCTCGAACGTCTTCTCTTCAGGTTTTGCAGGTAGAAGAAGAACCTTGAGCGTCTTGTACGCTTTCTTTTCTATGGCAGAGATGAAGGCTGACTTTTTAAGTTCTTCGTCTTGTACGCCGGCTACTTTGCAATAGTGCCCAAACCGTTCTACATACGAAGCGAAATCTTCGTCTCCTTCTATGAAGGCGTCAAATTCCCACATCTTCGCCATACCTTGCTTTTCGCCTTCCAGCTGTCGTCGCTCACAGAATCCGCCCCCGTCGTTCGGTGCAGCCCATCCCATCCTCGTCGCCATCTGTTGTAGCCGGCGAGCAAGGCGACGCTGGACTCAGTTGGTGGCGAATGTTTAATGTCCTAAGCAAGTGGCTCGCATGCCAATATAAGTAGAGGCACATGACGTAGCCTGTGACGTCAGTACGGCGCGTCATACGTTGGCTACTACAAAGATGATGCTTCGCCATCCAGGACCGCCCAACCAAGCCATTCCCCGTCATCCTTTGGATGCATGTCACGCTCAACTAAGCAAAGTCGCTCCCCCTTGAAAAATTGAATTGCAGCACAAACTTGAAGGAAAACAAGGGAGACAGAAAAGAGCGCAGTTGCTGCGCTCTTTCCGGTCTCCCTTGTTTTCCTTCAAGTTTGAGGAGCAATTCAATTTGTCAAGTATGAACTAACTTGTCGGCAAAAAAGTATTGCTCGCTTCCCCTCACCTTCCTACCACCAGTCCTCGGAAAACTGACGGGCGCAGCTCCTAGAGATGAGCCTGCTTCGACGACCCGACATGAAATTCTTCTACACACGATACCCGGACACAACAACTTGATTAAAGTAAATGTTGACGGTACTTCTGTGGCAGCACTCATTGACACCGGCGCTCACATATCAGTCATGAACTTCAGCCTTTGTGCTCGACTCAAGAAAGTGCTCACTCCTGCTCCGATCACTGTTGTCCGAGTAGCCGATGGTGCAACACCAGCGGTCACTGGGATTTGTGCCGCCCACGTCACTCTTGCTGGGCATCATACCAATGTTTCGTTTTACGTACTGAACCACTGCCCACGTGACATCGTTTTGGGATTCGATTTTTTGTCCGAGCATTCCACCCTATTTGACTGTTCTGTTGGTGTTGTTCTGCTCGTTCTACAACACGCCGTTGACCCTCCTGATCCTGCGCTGCCAAAACTATGCTCCACCGACGTTGTTCGCATATCTTGTCAAGCTGTGACATATATTGACGTCTCGTCTGATCCACCTGTGACTGACGACAATTTTTCAATTCACCTACTCCTACAGTCTCGTGTTCACTCAGTGTAGCGTTCCCCCACAACATCATCACAATGAAGGACAACGTGGCATGTCTCCCTATTTTGAACTTCGAACTTTGCTCTGAAGTGCTGCCACGAGTGATATTTCTGGCAAGCATAGCCCCGGCCGATAACTACCACATATCCGCCGAAACAGACGATACACCGTCATCAGCCAGTATTCAGTCGGGCAGTACACTAGACTACATAACTAAAATGATTGCCTATTATCTCCCGGCTGAGCATGTGTCTAGTCTGCGTGGCCTTCTTGCGTCGTATCAAGACGTTTTTGATCTCTACGACCAACTCTTAGGTCAAACGACCGTCGTAAAGCATCAGATCAACACCGGCGATGCAAATACAGAGCTCCGGTGACCCTATCGGGTTTCCTCCACCGAGTGCCACGGGATCCAGCAAGCAGTCGACAAGCAGCTTGCCCGTGACATCATTGAACGTTCTTCAAGTCCTTGGGCTTCGCCCGTTTTGCTCGTGAGAAAGAAGGATAACAGCTGGCGCTTCTGTGTCTACTACACAAATCATAACAAAGGTACAAAAAAGACGTGTGTTCTCTGCCGCGGATAGATGACGATCTTGTCTGCCTTAGTGGAGCACATTATTTCTCTTCAATCGAACTTCGTTCTGGGTACTGACCGATATCTGGGTACTGACCGACAGCGTCGAATGGGACATCATCTAAAGAGCAACAATTTTTAAACACTGCCCTTGATTTTAACCTTCACCAGGCTATTACGTGCCCTACCAGGGGCAATAACATACTAGACCTCCTGCTAACTTCGAGCCCTGACGACATAAAAACCATTAATACGCTCCCTGGTCTTAGTGACCACAACCTAATCCATATTTGCATCGCCTCCCCGCTTAAAAAGAAATCACCCACACGGAAGGTAATCACGGATTACAAGAGAGCAAATTTTGATGCGATTAATCACGAACTCGCCAACTTCTTAGAAAACTTTAGGAATACGCACCTAAAACGAAGTGTCAACTGTAACTGGGAACTTTTTAAGACTACAATGCTTAACCTCAAAAACAAATACATTCCTTCTACCCTCATTAAATCAGATTCAAACTGCCAATGGTTTAACAAACAGCTAAAATTACTCTGTAACCGAAAGAAACGCTTGTACAGAACGGCACGCCTAAGCCAAAGTTCAACTGCGTGGGAGCGCTACCGCGCGTGCGCTAATCAGTACTTAACCGAACTAAAAGCTGCAAAAATCAAATTCTTTTCCCATGACCTACTATCAATTCTTCAATCAAATCCCAGCAAATTTTGGCGCATGCTGTCCCCCAAGTCACAATCTAATCGAATAAGCCTCACTAACGCTGACGGAGAACCAATACACGCTGACCAGTGCGCTTCTGCTTTAAATGACCACTTTACGTCTGTGTTTTCCTCTGCCAACACCACTGATACCGTAACACTGCCCGAATCTGCAGCTGTAGCGATGCCAGAAATTGAAATTACCCCAGAAGGAATATTCCTACTCATTAACAATCTTAAAGTTTCATCCTCGGCGGGCTGCGACAGTATTAACAGTAAATTACTAAAAAATACCGTTTCTGTCTCCAGCCAAATACTTTGCCTAATCTTCACACAATCATTACAAACAGGAAACGTCCCAGACGATTGGAAGAAAGCTCAGGTTATTCCCATCTTTAAATCAGGCAACCGCGCAATCCCAGCTAACTACCGACCTATTTCCTTAACCAGCATCCCATCTAAAATGCTCGAACATATTATAGCTTCAAACCTAATGACATATCTGGAATCCATCAAATTTTTCTTCGATCACCAACATGGTTTCCGGAAACAACTATCATGCGAAACACAACTGGCCGAATTCACACATGATATTCTTCACTTCATGGATGAAAATCTTCAAACTGACGCCATATTTTTAGATTTCTCTAAAGCATTCGACCGTGTTCCTCATAACCTCTTACTCTCTAAACTATGCAACCTTGGAATCCCTCCCAACATAATTTTCTGGATAGAAAATTTTCTAAAAAACCGTAAGCAGTTCACCAGCGCTAATGACCACGACTCACCTCTTTCCGACGTAACGTCCGGCGTCCCCCAAGGTGCCTGTCTCTCCCCGCTTCTTTTTCTAATATACATAAATGACTTACCCACCAATGTGCTAACCAAATTAAGACTTTTTGCCGATGACTGCGTTTTATACTCTCCAATCTGTACACCAGACGACAGCATTAAACTTCAACATGATTTAAATTTAATTGTAACTTGGTGTGATAAGTCACTAATGCCGTTAAACCTAACTAAGTGTAAAATTATGTCATTCACCCGCAAAAAGAGCCCAGAAAAATTTACCTATAGCATAAAGTCTGTTCCCATTAGCCCTACCCTATCATACAAATACCTCGGAGTGCATCTGTCATCGTCGCTATCCTGGTCAACCCATATTCAAATAATCTGTTCAGAAGCTTCACGCACTCTCGGATACCTGCGCCGCAACCTAAAATTAGCCTCACCAGACATTAAAAAATTAGCTTATGAAACGTACGTCCGACCGAAACTAGAATATGCTTGCTCAATTTGGCAACCCTCACAAACATATCTAACTAACGATTTAGAAAGGATTCAGAACCGCGCTGCCCGTTTTATTTACTCCCAATACTCTAACGATATCAGCGTTACTGCACTAAAAGAATCATTGAAACGGCCGTCCCTCGAATCTCGTCGTATCATTTCTCGATTGTGTCTGATGCATGCTTTCTATTATCACCCTCAATCACGGCACGTCCTCCTTCAACCATCACATAGAACTTCATCCCGCATAAACCACAGTCACCCTATCGCACCAATAAATGGACACACTTCTGCAATGATTACTTCCTTCTTTCCCAATGGGATAACACTGTGGAATAAACTACCTGATAATATAGTCACGTGTAATAACCGCCAAATTTTCCGCAGTAAGCTAAAATGTCACATGTCGCAATCTAACTGAATGTGCTGTTTTCCCTGCCAATGTTTAAATACTTTTTTTTAACTAATGTATAAACTGTCGTCACTTTTCTCTGGAAGCTTACCTTTGTACCATTACTTTTTTATTTGCATTTGGTAATATTGGCGTTTTACTTTGCATATTGTACCTTTTTTTTTTCATTGTTCTTTGAATGTTTACGTTTTGGAACCCTTCGAGTTTTGTTGAGTTGTTCGACATACCTTGTACGCCGCCCCCCCTTATGTAATGCCTCCGGGCCTTTAAGGTGGAATAAATAAATGAATGAATGAATATCCAATGATGATCTGGACCATGAAAAGACAGCATTCATAACTCCTGACGGGTTATATTAGTTCAAAGTAATGCCGTTCGGGTTGTGCAAAGCCCCGGCTACATTCGAACGAATGATGGACGCTTTTCTTTACGGTTTCAAGCGGTCAATCTGTGTATGCTAGTTTGAGGACGTCATTGTTTTTTCGCCGACATTCGAAACTCACCTCGAGTGTCTGTCAACAATTCTTTCGATTTTCCTCAAAGCAGGGTTTCAACTAAACTCGTGGAAATGTCACTTCAACCGCCGGCTGCTCACTGTCCTTGGACACCTTGTCGATTGTTCTGAAGTTCATGCCGATCCTGAGAAAGTCCGCGCTGTCAAGGATTTCCCTTTGCCGACCTCTGTGAACGACGTTGGAAGCTTTTTGAGTGTTTGTTCTTACTTTCGTAGATTTGTGCAGAATTTTGCTGACGTCACACGCCCGCTCATGGAACTACAAAAAATGTCACTTTTGTGTGAGGACCTGAACAAGCTAGAACATTTGTTAAACTGATGACCAGACTTACGACACTGCCAATTCTTGGCCACTTTATATATGCGATCCAACGGAAGTGCGTATCGACGCCAGCGGCCATGGAATGGGAGCCGTTTCGGCACAACGACAGCATGGGAGCGAGCGCGTTATTGCATACGTTAGCCGTCTTTATCACCAGCAGAGTGAAATTGCTCCTTCACAGAACGCGAATGCCTCACGCTCGTCTGGGCAGTGGCTAAATTTCAGCCGTATCTATGAAGACGGTCGTTCACGGTTGTCGCTGACCACCACGCCTTATGCTGGTTATCGTCCTTTAAAAGTCCTAGTGGACGTCTCAGCTGGTGGGCTCTACGGCTACAGGAATATTTCTACATGGTTGCCTACCAATCAGGCCGCTACCATGAGGATTCTGATTGCTTGTCGCGTTATACAGTAGACTCAGCAGACCTTTCTGAGAACGATGAGTCTACTTGCGTTTTGACACTTTCCGCGTTCAGGAACAATGGAGATCAGCAACGTCGTGATCCTCACCTCAAAGGTATATTTGTTTGGCTCGGTGGTCCCACAATTCCTCCATCTCTCTGTATGTTTCTGTTCCAAGATGGCGTATTATATCGCTACAGCATGCATCCTGATGGACCTGAGCTGCTGTTGGTTTTTCACAACATATGCGTCAGACTGTCCTCGCACAGTTACATTATTATCCGTCAGCTGGTCACCTGGGAGTTTCAAGAACTTATGACTGCGTTCGACGTTGCTTGCTTTGGCCCGGTATTCACTGATTCGTCTGCAGTCAGCAAGCCTTCCAGCGGAACGCCTTCAACCCATTCAGACCCCATTCGATCCAATTTATAGGGTAAGAGTTGACTTACTAGGACCGTTCCCTTTATCGGCCAGCGGAAACAAGTGGATAGTGTCACCACAGAATACACCACTTGGTATGTCATCACGCGGGCCCTCCCTATCAGTTGTGCGACCGATGTAGCTGACTTTCTCCTAGAGCATGTCGTACTACACCACGGCGCTTCTTGGCAACAGCTTACCGAACGGGATCGATACTTTTTATCACAAGTTATTCAAGACATATTACACTCTTGCGGTACAAAGCACATGTTCACAACGGCGTATCATCCTCAAACCAATGGGCTCACGGAGCGGCTAATTAGTACCACCACGCACACGCTCACCATGAACGGTTATTCTGACCATCGTGACTGGGACTCCGCCCTCGCATTTGTGACAATCGCCTATAATACGTCCCGGCATGATACTGCAGGTTTCTTGCCATTTCTTCCTCCTGTACGAACGAGAGCGTACGTTGTCTTTTGACACGTCCCTTCCTGCTGTTAGCCACACGTCAGAAAATGCACACGATGTGATCTCTAGAGCTCTAGAGGCACGTGATATTGCTCGCCTGCGTCTGAGTGATTCACAGGAACGAAAACGACTGGTCTACAACGCGTGCAATCGTGATGTCCACTTCAGTCAAGGTGACACAGTTCTTGTTGGTTAAACATTTTTTGATATATGTGGCAATAAAGTTCACTTCTTTTCACTTCACTTCTCTGGACGCCGTCACGGCGGGTTGGCCTGTGCGAAAAGCCAACTCGGGTCCGAACCGTGTGGTGCGCCAAGTCACCGACGTAACATATGAAATTGAACCTCTTAACGCCACCAGCGCGTGATCGTGTTCTGACGTTGTTCACGTCACTCGGCTGAAGCGATATTACTCGGAACGACTAAGCACCGAGACCGTGCCTTCGCCGCCGGGGGTGATGCTACGAGGCGCCACAATATCGGAACATTATAGGAAAGAGGACGATGTTTAGGTTGAGCTTGTGCAGATGGGCTCCATACTGTATAGCTGGCTGTTTACTTAAAGTAAACGTTGTTTTCAGACGCCTACTTCCTGCAACAATATCAACTGCTGTAGAATTAAGAGCTTTGTGTCAGTGTAAATAAATCTGTATTCGGAAATAAAGTATACACACTACTGCATGGCTTTCGTTCCTGTACCTTTTGTCCGCCATCAGTTCCTCAATATGTACCGACTTCGTGTTCCCAGTAAATCGTAGGACTGTCTTTTGTTATTTGATGATTTGGAAATCATCTGACTAGGATAGCTGTGTTGTGCCACATGAAGATGTGTTTTGGGCAAAAGAATGTGGCATACAAGAGAGCCGTATCATAGGTCAGCAAACTTACTCATGAGTCAACTAACTCATATTCAGATCAAGCAGCAAGTCTGAGTCAGAGTGAGTTTGGGTGAGCAACGTTTTGGGAAAACGTTTTAGTCCAAGAGTCTGGTTCAGAAAAATTTTGCCGGATGAGTTTGAGTCAGTCATAAGCACAAAATTTTATTTCTTAAGTGAATATGCATGAGCTTCATCTTTCTGTCGACTTATGGTTCTATCTACTCAGCCTCATTACTATCAGTCTTATGTCTCTGCATATGTTCATGGTTGTGCCTACACACATGCTTCACTCCATGAAACTTTGTAATCTATCTAAATACTTGTTAAAAGGCATAAGTTATAGTAGTGAGTTTTTAGCCTTAGCCCACCATCTCTTTCACAGGACATTATTTTCATAAAAATATTTCGCGTGATTTGTTTTTCAATAAAAATATTCTCACTGAATGGCTACTGATAACTCGTACTGAAGCTACGTGGTCGAAATGTTTTGCCGTGCACCAAAAATGTATTAAAGAGGGAACCAATTATGGTAAATATTAGCTTTAAAGGAGTACTACGAGTTTGTACAACTTTTGTAATGTTGCTTCTAAAAAAGTTGAGGTGCCAAAATTATGTAGTTGTTTGGAGTGCAGTTGATGTATTTTTAATACCGCTCCCTGAAAAATTGAATGGTTTTGATATCGAGGTGGCGGTATTACAGCACTCCGTAAACAGTGTAGCATATGTCTAAGTCACAAGGCCATAGTAACAAGCACTGAGTAGATTCCTGTAGATTGTACGTGTTGCATGTAAACAGTGAACGGTGAATGGACATGCTAGGTGCTCCAAGCGCGATTTTGGTTGCACACAGACACAGAGTTTGTACATATAATGAGCTGTCCTAGCTTGATGTGATCAGTTATATTACAGCAGTTGTCTTTCGGAGGCGGGGAATTTAACAAAGCTTGCGAAACAATGCATGTATGCCACAATACATTGAAGTATTACTGCAAGAAGCATGATACTATGCTTTTCATATTGCGGTAGTGCTTCAATAAGCTGCATAGGTCTTGATGACATTAATATTTGTTTGGCAAGGGCCTAAAGCGCACTCTCTAGGGCAACAAATACTTCGAAATGAAACGAAAATATGTTATAGGCGTTGCCTGGTTTCAGTGTTAATTGTGAGTGCTAACAATAAATGCCAAGGAAACTGAAGATCATTGACACCATGGTTAGAAAAGCTAAACATAAGTTAACGTGCTCATGAGCCAGCTCGCTGAAAATGATTGAGCCACAAGTCTGAGTGCGACGACCTGTGTAATATACATTTTGTTGAGTATTTGTGGAAGTGAGTCTCGTTGAGGAAAATATTAAGGAGTGCAAGTGTACCGAGTTCGAGTTCAAACGAGTTGGAGGGCACTTGTTTGAAAAAATTTTCGGTCTAATCCCCAAGAAAAAAATATATTTCTTGAGTCCACCAGAATACATCCAACTAGAACACACCACCCTGGTTCCACTTTGATATGGGAGCACATCCCACCAGAACACACCAGAGTGGGTGAATGTTCCCACCAGAACTCAACACACCAAGCCTTATGTACACACCAGAACACACCAATGTGCTCCAGTGTAAACCTCAGATTACACTAGAACCCACCAGACACACCCTGGTGGGATTTTTAACTGGGTACATACAAGATAAATCATCATCAACATCAGCCTGACTATGTCCACTGCAGGACAAAGGCCTCTCCCATGTTCCACCAGTTAACCCGGTCCTGTGCTTGCTACTGCCAATTTATACCCGCAAACTTCTTAATCTCATCTGCCCACCTATTCTTCTGTCTCCCCCTAACCCGCTTCCCTTCTCTGGGATTCCAGTTAGTTACCCTCAATGACCAGCGGTTATGCTGCCTACGCGCTACATTCCCGGCCCATGTCCATTTCCTCTTCTTTATTTCAACTATGATATCATTAACTCCCGTTTGTCCCCTAATCCACTCTGCTCTCTTCTTGTCTCTTAAGGTTACACCTACCATTTTTCTTTCCATTGCTCGCTGCGTCACCCTCAATTTAAGCTGAACCATCTTTGTAAGTCTCCAGGTTTCTGCTCCGTAGCTAAGTACCGGAAAGATACAGCTGTTATATACCTTTCTCTTGAGTGACAGTTGCAATTTACCTGTCATAATTGGAGAGTGCTTGCCGAATGTGTTCCACCCCATTCTTATTTTTCTAGTTACTTCAATCTCATCTTTCGGCTCTGTGGTTATTACCTGCCCTAAGTAGACATAGTCATTTGCAACTTTAAGTGCACTATTACCTATATCGAAGCGCTGCTCTTCGCAAGATAAATACGAGGACACTAAACATTTTTTCTGCGCCAATGCTGCTTCCATAATGCTATCAGAAAAATATGCCTTTTCATTTGAGAAAATATAGGTTCGGGAAAAAGTTGCGAGAATAAATGAACTTTTTAAAAATTGTTTTTGTTTTTTCATATTGATGGCAATCTCGCATGACTGTGAAGGAAGCTACTTCAGTAAGGAAATTGAATCATACAGTGCAACATCTTTTTTCTTCCTCTCTGTACAGGTGCTGTCATCCTCAAAATCACGCTTAACGAATCAGCTTTCCAACAAATGTTCTTGCTGCGTCTTTTGTTGGGAATTGGTGAAACCGATTGCCTAAAAGTTGGCCTATTAAAGAAAAGGACCTCATGATGTTTTTTATTATTTTAAAGGTGAGACATACCCTTTTCAACAAAACTGACACAGCTGTTTCGGATGCAAAAAAGGACAGTTCATGTTTGCTTTTGACTAAGAAGGTGCACTTTTGCAAAGAAAGCATGTCACTACAATAGATGACCCCAAAATCCCAAGGAATACTTCATATATGCAATAGTTCAGGAAAGAACGCATATTTCCTTTTATATATTATGTGCAAAATAAACCTGAAGCACCACAAATATTCGCCTTGGTATTTCTCGTAAGGGGATAGGGGGCATGGAAAAATATAGAAAAAAAGTTGCCATTCATCAAATTGTGGCCAAGACGGAGACGGAGTGAGTATGCATAAGCTTCACCTTTCTGAAAAACTGAAAAAATGTGCCCGAAATTGCATTAGCCGAAACGCTTCGCTACCCTGCCAAGAAAACACTTGGCTATTGAATATAATTCCAACACAGGGCCAGCCGTACAAAAAGGGGCCTTTCCAATATTTTTGCAAGCACGGCCTTTTGTCGCTTGGCCAATGGTAGGCATGTCAAACTTCCCAAGAACATACTTCTCTTAGCCTCCAATAATTTTCAAGCATGGACAGCTTGGCCACTAATGACTTACCATGCTTGGCCCAAGCAAAGTTTGCTGATTAGGTATCGAGGTAATTCAACATAATTTGTTGAATTACCTCCGCACCTAGCAAGAATAAATCACGTTCAAGAGACATAATGATAATCATATTTTGTTAGTCATATTGTCGAGAGTGCGTTTTGTGAAGCATAGGCATAAGTGGGACTGCCATCTCATTTGTCACGTACCAGGACTAGAAGCTGCAAGGATTACATGTGCATACTTACAGCCTTTAGGCGGTGCGTAAGTTGTGCACGATAAATTTATTCGCATTATTAGGTCAGTTCAATTTCTAACAACGTTGTTGAATCTACTTGTTTTTCATACGTATAGTTTGTTTCATATTACGTTGAAATAGCGTTTTTTATCAGCGTAGAGCATTTCGAGACCTGACAAAGTTTCTGACAAAGTAAAACCGCCACGATTGCGTCCAGATCTTCTTTTGTGCTCGTTATAATTGCGCCATTTACTTTTGCTGTGAATCAATTCCAAGTCACCCAATCTTCAGTCCGAAACAGATCAGCTGTGGTTGATCAAGCAGCTAATTTTCGACGTGTTTAATTACAAATTATAATAAATAATTGTGTTGTAGTGAAGGGCTTCCAAACTTTTGGCTGCCTGGGGCTCTTCAACATGCGCCATATGCTAAGTACATGGGCCTCAAGCATTGACGCCTCTTTTAGAATGCGTTTATTTGCCATAACTGACACTAACATTTGCACCAACCTACACTAAAATGCTGACTTCACTTACCTCGAAAACTGCCGAATGGTGGCAGAGCAGACAAAAGTACACTTCTGGTGTTGTTTCACTTTAATTTACTGTCATGTATTTTGCACTCTTTACATTAGAGGAGGAGGAAAGGAGTAAGCATCTTAATTTTGGACTTGTTTGGTTTTTTGTTACAAAGTCTGTACACTGTATATTCAAAAGATAGCCCTTGACAAGGCAACAGTTTTTAAGGATATGGAACGCCTAATGTGCTTCTTTTATATGATATATTCAGGAAGACATTTTTCGCAAACCAGCAAGAGTTCCTCACTCACTTCTATGTGTACAGGATACTGTGTAGTGAGAAAACTCCTCTGTGCCTCATTGTACATTATCCCAAACACTGCGCACATTTTAGAGCATTTGGGCAAATACTGGTATTGATTCGTGATTCAGAGTTTATACAAGGTAGTGTGTGCAACCTTTTCAATGGCGTGCTCACTTCAGATTTTCGCATTATATCAATTGACACTAAATGCAATTTGTTTTGTTTAATAAATTTATTCCTAACCTGAGCAGTAAAGCCAGTGTTGTCTAATAAAAGTTGTAAAAGTGTGAAAAAACACAGAACAAAAACGAATATAGAGGCTGAGGATTATATGGTACTTACAATTGAAGTCTAAAGTATGACGCATCTTTAATGTATATTCTGGTCTTTTCCATGTTAGATGCGATGTTTATTCGCCGTCATCATGCTGCATTAGGTTTCTGCCTGCCAAGTTTTGTTCGGAAGACAAGAGAAAAAATATTGAACCGCCTAACAGCTATGAGAATAAAAGTAACAGTTTTGTGTTCATTATAGGATTCATTTACATACGAAATCATATCAACGGTCAAAATCTAATCAGGCTTGAATGGCCTCTTCTGTCTAAAGGGCCAGTCAACAGACTCTGAAACGCGCAAGAAAAGCTCGCGTGTTTTCCCTACGCTTGAACAACCTCCTTCCACGCGCAGTGAAGTTAACTCAGTGATCGGCAATGCCACGCAGCAAGCGGCTCGTCGATTGGTCTAAACCTTGTCTGAACAAACGGTAATGAAGTCAACGTCACTGATCGCCGAGTTGACATCACGGTGATTGGATAGAAGTTGCTCAGGTGAACAAAAGATGCGAGCTTGTTTGGAGAATTCAGAGCCTGTTGACTGGCTCTTTAATCATAAGAGTCGTAAAATTCTCACAAGGTGAATACTAAACGTCGTGCTTGTGTTGTTCACACTCCTGGACACGTAGGCCTCTCAGTGATCAAGCTTGCTATGTGCGACGCTGCCTGTCATCTTAGTGATAACTACAGAAGCACATTGGGAACTTTGAAGCAGGTAGGGTATTTTATTTTATTGAGTAGTTTGAAGCCCTGAAGATCAACAACCCCTGTTAGAGCACTTGGAGTCTACTGAATTCACGTTCACGAATAGTCACCTTGAGCATCTTCAAGATGAGTTTGCACGTACGGTTGGCGTTTTGACAAAATTCCAGCATTTACTGCCAGAGCAAACGAAGCTATCAATGTGTCATGCCCTCTTCGAACCACAGTTAAAATATTGTGTACTGATATGGGGAAATAAACACAAACCGATATAGAAAACTCATCATCAGGCAGAGAAGTTTGCTCATAATGATGGCCGATGTTTTTTACAGAACGCACTTTGAACCGTTGTTTGCAGCACATTGTGTCCTGCACTTATCGAATATGTTCGAGCATCGTATTTTACAGCTGTAGAAATCACAGATTGCCTACCGCATTGTGTTCTCATGTGAAGTCGCTAACCTTCACACCAATATCTTTTAATATTTTACAATGCACCCCAAATATAAGTCCACGCCTCACCCCCGCACTACTTACGGCTTTGAAACCATAACCAATACATTGCCTTCTCTGCCTGACAAATCAGGCTTCCTTCAATCCTCGATACGCAAATTTTTTTGCTCTTTTAGAAATCTATTTATTTGGTGTTTGCATCGGCCACCATTTTAAATTTGCTTTCTGGCCACACCTTTTTTTAGTGTACCCGGAAAGGTAGTTTACTTGTCTTATTACCAATTTTTATTGTGCACCGTGTTTTGCTTGCTTATTTCCTTGATTTTCTCATTCTTGCTATTTCTTCACTAAGTGATATCACTCTACCAATGTATGTAGGGAAAGGGAGTGCCCTCTAGCCACCAATGAGCGGTTTTTTTCTTCTCCGAAGTATTGTTTTTATTCTGTGGGAAGGAAGGGTAACCCGCCATCACTGCACAGGCTTTGTCGACTATTTCGGCCTTTCTTGTGTCCTAACATGACTCTCCCCTCCTCCACAGTTTGTCTGCTCTGGCGGAGCGTGAGTGACGTGACCATTTTCGCCGGGATGTCAACTGTGGATCTGCACTCATGTTTCTCCGGAAGCTTCACAAGCGCGTCGGGAGTCAGTGAGAGGCCACTCCGGGACATCGAAGGGTGAGCACAAATCACAAATTTTTTTCCGTCCGTTCACTTTTTTTCTTTGGAGCTCGCTCGGACTCGACAACTGGGGGTACTGGACAACCGACCTACTGGCAATGTGCACTGCACTCGAATGTCAGCAAGAAGCCTTGCTGCCCCTCAACCATGGCTACTACACGAAGCCTGCTGACATAGCAGCCGTTCAAGCTGCCGGCCAACGCAAAGGCGCCAGGCAGCCGATTTCAGTTCGACCTCCTTGATTCCGGGAGATGCGCAGCTGTCCCAGCGTGTCGTAAATGTTCTTCATAATCCAGCATAACATTCGGGACCTTCAAGCCCTAGTCGAAGCAGTATTCGTCCGACTCGTCTAATTGTCGACAACAGCAACCAGCCATCAAGAAGCTCCTCCCATGCCTCTTACCTCGCATATGGGCATCACACCGAGTGAATGTTATCACGTTCTACCGCACCTCCGCGTGGTGTACGCTATCCCGCCTCAGCACCATGAACAAGCTTTACCTCTTTTGCTCCTTTTGTGCATACATATTATAGTGTCATATGCTTATTTTGTTGTTATTGTTTCTCCTTCGTCATCGTTTTTAGCATCAGTTATAAGGCTGGACTGAGGTTAGACGTTGCGCATAGCAGTACGTATCATTTTAACTGCATGGTTGGCGTCCGGCTGCATCTTTAGACTATATAGGACAAATTTAGCAGAGTAGGATGTAGGAAATAAGGCTAACGCACCACCAATGCGCTGTATTTGTCACCCATTTCTGCTGTTTTCATTTACTAACGTGACTCTCTCCTTCTACGTGGTCCGTCGGCTATAGGAGGCAGGAGTGACATTGACACCGCTCGCCTGGATGTCAATTGTGGCGCTGCGCTCTATTCTCTCGGAACCTTTGCGCGGAGCCAATGAGAGACCTCTCCAGGACATCAAATTGTGAGCACACATTTTTTTCCCGTCCGTTGGCTTCCTTTGGTTGTACTTCGCTTGTTTCGGTCGTTATCTGTATAACGGCCAAAAACATCAACCGCTCTTTCGGAACTCTTACCCCAGTGTATACACAATGGCTGCGCTCCACGGCGAAACGTGAGAGGGAGGGGGGAGAGCATTCACCGCCCTGCGATTACTTTGAAGACGCCGCTACTGCGTAGTCCCAGTTTTCCCTGAGCAATGAACCAAGTTGGTTCTGAAGCGTCGGGTTTCTTAAAAATATTTGGTTTGAGTTCCCAGTGCCAGTTCATCTCTCTCTTCCACCACCTGCCTCCGCTCGGGCTGGAAGGCTGCACATTTCAGCTCAAATCTGACAGCACAATCCGCTTTTTGCATGCATCTACAGCGCATGCACAGCCCCCTAGCGGCCGCTCTGGGAAACAATCTGTGGAGTGCTGTTATACAGACGCCACCTGTATTTTCGCGGTGACATCGGTGGTGAGAGTGGTGTGAGTAGTGCGGGTGGCACAACCAATGAGTTAATCTGTAAATCTGCTTTCGTTAGGGCGATCCCAGCAACTACACTTTGTTTGAGAAGTTTCCTTCAGCACTGGAGAGGCTTCGCCCCTCCACATGTATTCACTCGCACCATGTTGTCTGCTCACCGTGCTTACAATGTCTGCTCAGCTAGTTGTAGTTGTTATTAGCAGTCTATTACTGAAAAATTCAATGAAGCTATTCAGCAAGCAACTCCACCGGAAACTTTAAGCATGAATTTGTCGCTCTGCTGAAGCTTGGTAGAATCCCTTGCTGGTGGAAAACTTCCCTCAGTGGCTGTTTCTTTCCGACGCTGTTCGCGGCACTCCTAAGTCTGTTTCTCCGTCAACGCGTTTCTTCGCGTCTCTCACTGCAACGCTCCTTTCTCTCTTTTTTGTTTCCACCGAAGGAAAATGTAACGTGAACTAAGTGCTGATTGCGCGTCCAATATTTGGAGATACAGCCTTCTTGGTATGACGACGCAGTCCGAACGCTGTCTCGGCGCGGTATGCTTAGCAGGCGTGGCTAAAATAGCAGCATATCTCGCTATTATCGACAAAAAGTACCTGTTGATTTTGTCCTAGAGTGAGGTGAAACAAGTCGACGACATACTTTACAATTTGTTAGACTGCTGTCCACGCAGTGCATATGCAGCAAGAAGAAGTTCCGTATCGAAGTGAGTGGTTACAGGGGCTGTGTTCCAATTCTTATACAGCACGTAGAAGTCTACGCAGACTGCTTAGAAGACAGCACCGCGCCCATGCTGTCCATGAATTGAAACACGTCTGGACAGCTTTTACGCGACAGTGCGCTACCTTGCGACGAAAAAAAGCTAAAATAAACAAACGGATCATCTGTATTTTGTGGACAATTTATGTCGAAATTAAAAATTGGCAGATCTCACGTAGAGTTGGAATTGATGATATGTGAAGAACGACTTACAAATGTTGATATGTCCTTTTAATAGGGAGCTTTAGCTTGTACGTATACTTCTTTATGTTACCGTGTTACCGGTTAACGTTTACCGTGTTACCGGTGCCCGAGGTTTAGCAGCAATTTGCTACACATATGTGAACCTTTACGTTCGTACGTAAACGTTTACGTTCGCCGATGACGATGATCAGAGACGCACACATATACGTTTTCTTTCAAATAAAACTTCATCAGCGCTGCGGCGCAATCATAATAACTTTTAACATGTAAAACTATAAAGTGTTTTGATGCTATATAATCACCTAAGCCATTAAAGTTGGCTGCGTGCAGACGGCTTTGAGGAGCCACCTCATAGTTATTTAAGCTTTTCTAGTTGAACGGTCAGCGGCTAGCCGCATTCGCAAAGAAGTGGTCGTCGATATGGCAAAGAGTGTGCTTCAAGATCTATTCCTGGCTCAAAGTCTTCCGTGAAAGTACATCGACGATCTACTGATTATGGATCTGCTACAGCCGCAGCCGCAGCCGCGGAGGAACCTTCACGAGAACGGCGTGTTAAATATCGACGCCATCGACAGAACCACCTTCTATCGTAACTTCAGGTTCTACAAAGACGATTTGGACGACCTGATCGTTGGCCTGCTCTTTCCCGGCGAATTGATGAGTGCGCAGCACGTCGGAGTGTCACATCGCGAGGCTTTGTGTATGACACTGTGGTGCCTCACTTATCTAAATTAACTATTTGATCTGGAGACGATATTGAACCGCCACAGCTCCGTGATCTCAAGTGCGGTGTCCAAAGTAATGTCTCACATTGAGTATTACTTTGTGCACCTGCTTGCAGACCTCACGGTTCATTGCTGAATGAACCTCCAGAACCTGCAACTGTTTTCGCAGGTAAGCATGAAAGTCGATCGATTATGTGCGAATATAACTTTTTTGTACGAAGCAAAGTCGTGGCATGTCCGAAAACTGGCCAAATATCCAAAGTATCAGGCGTGACAGTTGAAATGGCAAAATACGCCACGTTTAGTTCCATTACTGATTTCGATTTCGTGTCATTGCGAGTCTAGTAAATTGGCGATTTTACGGCATAGCAGCAGGACGCCGTAGTAAAATCCTTGGTTCTGGCTGGTTGAACGCATTGAAATGCGTCTGTTCATTCCTCGAAGTTTAAAATGTTCAGTTCTCGTCGAAGCGAGTTCAAGGACATATTCGCACACGCTGAGAGAATACATCTTTACTACATTTTTGAGCTTAGACAAATGGGCACACTCCAGCGATCACATTAGATCTAAATGTGGCAGCTTGTGTTGTTTTTGCAGCCTGTTTAATTTTTGCTGCCCAGTTTCTACTGTGCAAGAAGACAATTACACATGAAAAACAACAAAAGAACAGGCCAATGAGACCCCAAGAATGCGATGCAATGACCTCTCGTGCAAATTCTTTCACCGGAAATCCTTGATTAAGTTGTTCGGATACATCCATAACGGTATTTCGTGTGAGCCATGTACGTAATACAAATGTTACCGGACCGGTAACACGCGTTTCATGAACAAGATTGAAAGTAGAGCCCCCATTATGTGAGATATTGGCATCAAACAGCTGTGACATCATGACTGACAAAAGAAATATGCTAGCAGACTCTTGTGGCAACACACTGAGGCTCATCGAGACTCTAGTCAAGCTATGCATCTGTGTTGGTTGCTCTCAGCAATAAGTTGGCGAGTTTGATTTCAAGTGAATGCAGTGGAGAAAAAACTTACTCACTTTGAGTCAGGGGGAAAAATTTTTGGCGGGTCTGAATCGGAGCAAGTGCCCAGAGCAAAATATATTTTTGAGTGAGTCTGAGCAAGCTCCAATACTCTGACTGGCTTCTAATTTTACGTTTACCTTTATATTTGTTACTAAATTGCTGCTGTGCATATGTTTATGCTTTAAGTACTCCTAATCGTTGACCATCTAATGTGACATGAAACATCATTTGCATTTAGTTTCCTTTTAATTTAAGGAGCACAAGTCTAACTATAGGTTAGGAGAGGCAAGCATAATTCACCCTTCAATTATATTGCACATTGTAGTGCGTCTTTGTGAAATGTTAGGTGAAAATATTTGTCAGTAATGCATTCAACAATGACGCACTGGGCACAGCTTGTTCTTGAGCCCCAAGCTCATGCTGTGTCTGCTTTTATCATTGAGTATGCTATGAGTATGAATACTTCTAGTAAACTCATAAGTGTGCTTCACAATAGCAGCAAACATCATGAACAATAATTGCCACTGCTTTCTCACATATGGCTACTGCTCAAATAAAAAGACATCTTTGTTATATTTGGCACTGTTCACCTATTTGAAATATAGCCTGGTCCAAAAAGGGAAATGTCCATGTTTATGTATCAATCACCCGTCACTGTAACTGCCACTGTGACGTGCACTCACAGACTGCTAAGAACATCATTTGTTATTTTGAATTAGCTTATTCACTGCCTCGCAAAAAATGATTCAACTTTTGATGCCCCTTAAAGTTCTGGAAGACACAGTGACTAACTCTGCTTTCTGTTACGGCACGAGTAAAAAGCAAAGTTTCCTGCACTGCGGATGGTGGAGACAGTAGCGTAAGACCAGTACAAGAACAGCTAGAAGGCAAGTTAGAATGTTTCGTTTGGTCGCGCTTGTTGTTTGTTCTGTAGTGAAGAGGAATACCCACTACTGCAGCGACATCGACACGTTGGCGCGAGGCACGAGCTAAGACTGCCTGATTGCTGCTGCGACACTGCCCGTACATCCGGCTAGCTCTCGCTGCTTCTGTACCGACGCTGATACCGATTTTGACCTTGAATTTACAATATATTTTGGTGGAGGTGCTGCGGTCTTTCCCAGTCCTGGAACGACATCTTGCGAGAAGCTGACATCTTCAGCAGCACCGACGAGAAGGACGTTGAGGATTGGCTGGAATCTTATGAACGAGCCAGCGCTACTAACAAATGGGACGATCCCACAAAGCTTGGTACCGTAATGTTTTATTTAACGGACGTTGCCAAGATGTCATACAGAAACCATAAGGCGAATATCCCCAGTTTGACGACCTTCAAAACCTGCATCGCGAATGTTTTTGGACGCCCTGGTGTGCTCAAACTTCGCGCAGAACAACGCTTACGAGGCCCGTCGCAACAATCTGGTGAGACAATCACCAGCTACATAGAGTACATCCTCGACCTCTGCCGGCGTGTCGACCCGTCGATGGCTGAAACTGACAAGGTGCGACATATCATGAAAGGCATTTCCGACGACGCCTTTCAAATGCTGCTCTCCAAGAACCCTGTCACTGTCTCTAAGGTCATCGAGTGGTGTCAGAGTTTCGACGAGCTGCGACGACAGCGTCTTCTCACGCGACGCCCTGATGTCCCAGATGACACCCTCTCAAGCCTGACCACCACATCTGACCTTCAGTCACTGCTATTGCAGATCTAGGAGTTTGTTCGTGCTGAGGTCGCTCGTCAGCTATCACTGCTATAAACAGCTGGCCAACCACCGTCACTTCTGCCAGCAAATATTCGCCAGGTCATCCAGGAGCAAGTTTGCGCGGCTCTGCCGTAACACCCGTGACACTTCACCATTGCCGAGCCCTGTTGCCTGTGGCGAGGTAAATGCATCTCTAAGCTATGCTGAAGTAGCGGCTCGACCACCTCTTCAGACTTTTACGTCACTTCCCTCAGCCATGCCACTCCGACCCAGTCCTCGGTTCCCTCAGCCAAGATCCGTTCAAAGTAGTGGATAATGGCGTGCTTTCGGCAATCGCCCAATATACTTTGCCTGTGGGCTACCTGGCCACATAGCGCGATACTGCCCTTGGCGCGTTCTGTCTACCGCCAGAGCTACGACCAGACCTTCGAACCTGCCCTTTATGTGCCACCACGCCCTTCATTCACAGGCTCTCAGCCCCCCGATCAGACGTCCTCGTATGCCGACCACCACCCTCCTGTTAACCGCCGCTTGCCATCACCTCGACGCCGCTCGCCATCGCCAATGCGTCATCGTCCTTCATCGCCGGAGCGGGAAAACTGATTGCCGCAGTTCCAGAGGTAGGAACTGCGTCGCCAGTGAAAAGACCAAGGCGTCTCACTTCACCAACAAATGTTCTTGACGTACATGTTGACGGCGTCGCTGCACTCGCTCTTGTTGACACCGGTGCCGCACTTTCAGTGATAAGTGCTAGACTCTGCCGCTTGCTCAAAAAAGTTATGACGCCACTAGCAAGTATATCACTTCGTACAGCCAGCGCAGATCACGTCACACCGGCTGCTGCCTTTACTGCTCGCATCGCGATTGATGGCCTCATTTATGTCGTTGAATTGCTAGTGTTGAATTTTTGCTCTCATGACCTCATTTTTGGCTGGGATTTTCTCTCCGCTAATAAGACCGTCATCGACTGCTCTCGCACTGAGGTGGCATTTGATGTGTTTGACGACACTCCATTAAATGATGCTCATCAAACCAGGAACAAAATATTTGTCGCTGAAGACGTCATCGTACCGCCGCACTCTTTTGCACTTACCATGCCGTCTTGCAACTCTTTCGCCGAGTCTAGTGGCCTGTTCACGCCATCTGCTCTTTTCGTTCGTCGCAAGTGTTCGCCGCTACATTATGCCCTTCTAGAACTTTATGACGGCGTCAGCAGACTGCTCATCTCGAACCTGTTGTCATGTCCTGTAACACTACTTCGGGGTGAGTGCGTCGGGCGTGTTTACAGTCTCGACCCTTCTGCAATTATCGACATGCCGGCTGGTCCTGCCGCCAAACACGAAGTCGCCGGAGTGACATGTGCCTCTTCGCCGCAGACTACTAGGCCGGACGTACTGAGCAGCTTCATCGCCGACACGTTAACCATTTCGCAACGTGCTCAGCTTCTACGACTGCTGGAGAAGTTCTGTTCTTCCTTCGACTGCCAGCATACTCCCCTCGGCTTCCCGTCAGCCGTGTGTAACCACATACACGGGTACCAATGCACCATTGCGTCAAAGACCCGCTCGCGTGTCTTCAGCCGAGCGCCAGATTATCGATGACCAAGTAGCTGACATGCTCAAGCGTGACGTCATCCAGCCTTCGAATAGCCCCTGGGCATCTCCAGTCGTTCTCGTTAAGAAGGACCAGTCAATTCGCTTCTCTGTTGACTACTGTCGTCTTAACAAAATAACTCAAGAGGACATTTACCCATTACCGAGAATCGACGATTCCCTTGACTGCCTTCAAGATGGGGAGTTCTTCTTTTCTATTGACTTACGGAGTGGCTACTGGCAAGTCCCTCTGGCACCTGAAGATCAGCCTAAGACGGCCTTTGTCACACCTGATAGTTTTTAGGAACTCTGTGTCATGCCTTTTCGTCTTTGCAACGCACCCGCAACATTAGAACGGATAATGGACAATCTTTTGCGTGGCCTGAAGTAGAAAACATGCCTGTGCTACTTAGATGACGCGATTTTATTTTACCGAATTTTTCAACGCATCTCCGCAGGCTAGATCAAGTGCTGCAGTGCCTGACTGATGCCAGCCTTCAGCTCAACCTGAAGAAATGCCGCTTCGGCGCAAGTCAGCTCACCGTCCTCGGTCATGTTGTATCTGAAGAGGGTATTCTTCCTGACACCGCCAAGCTTCGGGCAGTTGCAGAGTTCCCTAAACCTGCGTCTCTAAAGGATCTGCGCAACTTTCTTGGCCTCTGCTCGTATTTCCGCCGCTTTATTCGGAATTTCGCTTAGATCACCGCCCCCTTGACTGAACTTCTACGTAGTGAGTCGAAAAGTTACGCTTGGTCACCCGCCTGTGACGATGCTTTTGAAAAGTTGCGCCGCCTGTTAACCTCGCCGCTAATCTTGCGTCATTTCGGCCCGACTGCTTCGACGGAGGTACACACCGATGCCAGCGGTGTTGGACTCGGCGCCGTGCTCGCCCTGCGCAAATCGGGATTCCAGGAGTACCTAGTCGCATACGCAAGCCGTTCCCTAACCAAAACGAAGAAGAACTATTCTGTGAGAGAGAAGGAGTGTCTGGCAATTATATGGGCTCTAGGTAAAGTTAGACCGTACCTATAGGCTCGCCCTTTCGACGTAGTCACCGATTACCATGCGCTTTGTTAGTTATCCACGTTGAAGGACTCCTCTGGCCGTTTAGCTCGCTGGGCTTTGCGGTTGCAAGAGTTCGACGTGCGTGTTGTCTACAGGTCTGGCCGACGTCACATTGATGCCGATGCTCTATCACGCTCACCTATGTGCTCTGAAAGCTTTGCGTGTTTATCTGCCGTGGACGAAATGGTTGCGTTCCAAGAAAACTGTGACATGGCGTCTGAGCAACGAAAAGATGACTGAATCAGCTCTCTTCAGCGATTCCTTTCAGATCCATCGACTTCTCCATCTTCTCGAACGTTGCTCCGCCAAGCGGCTCACTTTGAGGTCTGCGACGGCCTCATTCATCGCAGGAATTACAAGTCTCGCGGCCGAAAGTGGGTACTGGTCATACCTCGCCATCTTCGTGCTGCAATATGTTCAGCTTTCCACGCTGACCCTCAGTGCGCACATGCGGGAATCTTCAAAACATATGCTCGGCTTTCCTCCCGGTTTTATTGGCGAGGCATGTACACCATTTTGAGCAAGTACACTCAGTCATGCCCGCAGTGTCAATGACGGAAATCTCTGCCTCATCATACCTCTGGTCTTATCCAGCTAATCCCTTGCCCAGCCAGGCCTTTTGACCGCATTGCGATAAATCTGTACGGACCTATTCCATTCACGGCTTCCGGACACCGTTGGATTGTTGTCGCTGTCGACTATTTGACGCGATACGCAGAAACAGCTGCTTTGCCTGCTGCCACAGCACGCGACGTATCTTCTTTTCTCCTGCGGCACTCATTCTCCGTCACGGCGCACCGCGTGAACTTCTCAGCGACAGAGGACGTGTATTCCTCTCTGAAGTCGTCAACGCCCTCCTTGCCGAATGCAGTATCGTTCACCGGACTACCACCACCTACCATCCGCAGACGAATGGATTGACGGAAAGATTCAACCGTACCGTAGGGGACATGATATTAAAGTATGTTGCCTCAGACCACTCCGACTGGGATCTCATTCTGCCTTTTGTGACATACGCCTACAATACTGCTCCACAGGCGACTACGGGCTTTTCACCATTTTTCCTGTTTTCCTGTTCACAATTTTTCCCTTCAACCACACTAGATACAATTCTGCCCTACCACCCCGATTCCTCCGAGTTTATGCCCATCTCTGAAGCTGCCCGCCACGCCGAGGAATGCCGTAAGCTCGCCCAGTCGTTCACAATCATCGAACAATGGAGGCAAAAATCTCGGCGTGACGATAAGCACCCGTACCCTAACTTTGTTCCGGTTACTCTTGTGTGGCTTTGGGTTCCCGCTGTGCCTACAGGCCTCTCCTCGAAGTTTTTTCAAAATACCAGGGACCCTACCGCATTGTCTCGCAGACTTTACCAGTTAACTACATCGCCGAACCCGTTACGCCATCCACAGACCAGCGCTTTCGGGAACGTGAAACTGTTCACGTACAGCGGCTGACACCTTATTACAATCCGCTTGTGTTCTGTTCACCGTGAGTCGCCAGGATGGCTCCTTTTCCGACGGGGGACAAAGTGTAGTGAAGAGGAATGCCCACCACTGCAGCGACATCGACACAATGGCGCGAGGCACGAGCTAAGACTGCCTGGTTGCTGCTGCGACGCTGCCCGTACATCCGCCTAGCTCTTGCTGCTTCAGTACTGACGCTGATACTGCTTTTAATCTTGCATTTACATTACAGTTCGTGTGTCTCGGCTGACCATGTCAATTAAAAGAGCAAGGAAAATGTTTTTTCTATGATTATGTCTGAAAACTGCACTTGTGCACAAATGATATTGGCAGCTGCTTCATCTGTTCTTTTGTTATTCCTTTTAGGCCGTGCACCAGAATGTTGCTCCACTGAAGAACTGCTGGGGCTTCATAAATGGCATGGCACGACGAATTTGTCGGCCGTATAAGCTCCAGCAGGAGAACTACTATGGGCACAAGCGCTTCCAACGCCAGAAATATCAGTCTGTTATGTGCGCCAATGGCATTATTTGCCATCTAGATGGCCCATTCAGGGGATGGCGTCATGATGCTGGTAATTGCTGCGAGTAAGATTTGGCTTTGCAGAAACTCTGCTTGTAGCTGTCAAATGGCAAATTGTCATATCACAAACATACCTAGGTCATAACTCACGTGCTAAGATCCTAGCTGAACAGTGAGCTTTTGGTGTGGTGTTATTGTTATTTGTCCAGGGCAGTGTAATGTCAGCATACTGAGACATGCTTTTGACTTGCTGACAGCAGGCAGCTATACTGTGAATAGATATGGCTAAGATCTCTGTTAGTGCATGAGGAAGCGTCTGTGGTACAAGCACATAGAACACTGTTTCAGTTTTAGGACAGTCGCTGAAGGAAGCAACCGCAGTAGGTAGGTAGCTGCGATTGCCACCACTCCCCATGCATTGAGAATAAATTACTAATAATATACCACTCACATGAGATAGTTCTGAAAAATCGTTTTCAACGATAGCGATGACTAAGTCTCCTCATCTAAAAGCCATCCTAATGTTTGGACGTGAGGCTAAGTACAACTCCTGAATTTTTTGTGTGTGTAACCACTGTTTCACAGTCAACCTAAAATAATTGCATTCATGCAAATAAATGTGATTCCACATGGTCAGTGACATTCCGAAGAGTGTTCATGCACACAGTTGCATGAAGTACAGATTGCTCAGAAAGAAAGCTACTTGCTCTTGCATAATCTTTTTCAACCAATTCATCTGTATATATAGTGACTACCAAGATCTTTTTCAACCAATGCATCTGTAAATATAGTGACTACCAACAATGTAAGCCAAGATGCCATTCCAGCTACCAAAGTTTTCGTTTCACACTACACCAAACTTTGCAATAGCATGAAACCAGACTTCTCCACTGTGGAATACAGCCGGGAGGTGAATGTTCTGATTTCCACATTAACTCAACATTACAGGCCACATAGTGGTACTATGTTTGCATCAGCATTTTTCACTCCACTTGCGTTCATTACTGGTGAACCATTGTTTGGTTCTCAAAAAGTTCTTTATTATTATTTCCTTATAGGGTTTATGGTAGTGCAGTTAAACGTTCTGATGATTACAGTGCAAGCTAAACATTTCTTTGTTACATGCCATGCAAAAAGTCACACGTAGTATTTTCACATTGCCACACAATAATCTAATCAAATGCACTATACACATTTTCTTAAATGCAAGTTAAACACAATAATTTTGATGTGGTAAATTAAACTTGCCCAAAATGCTTCAAGATCCTACAATGTGAAAAATTACCTCCTTTCTAGGAGCTGGATTCAAGGAAACTTTATCACTTGGAGTTATGTGTAATGAACTTCCCAACTTTTCACGTTTTAGCTGAAATATTACTTATTTTGCTAGAAAGTTGTTAGATTAGCTTAAATGGCATATAGTGTCAAATGCAGGTATGCAGCATGTCTGGGGAAAAGACAAGGTGTAGAGCCAGCATGGCATTCTCTGCCATTTTTTACAACCATGTTGCAACGAATGGACACAAAAAGTACAGTCGATACTGAACCTTGTGTTAATGCTGTGCACTGACACTCATGCATCAGCCAAGTTCTGGCATAGGAAAACTTGTGGCACCTTTTGTTTTTTTGCAGACATCCTGAAAGACACCAGACTCTACGAAAATATTGTCAAGGAAGCCAGGGGCAACAAATATGTGATTTATGGAGACCCGGCCTATCATTAAAGCCTCTGCTCCTGAAGCCTTACGGAGGCGCCCGCTTGCAGCCCTACCAGGCGCCCTTCAACAAGTGCATGAGCACTGTACGGCAGGCTGTTGAGTGGGGCTTCGGTAATATGGCTGCAAACTTCGCATTTCTAGACTTTCACAAGAACTTGAAAGTGAAGCGTGAAAGAGTGGGGAGGATGTATAAGGTCGCTACACTTCTCACCAACTGCCACACCTGCCTGTACGACAGCCAGGAGTCTATGTACTTCGGCCTGGAGCCACCTTCACTCAGTGGCTATTTAATTTCATTTAACTATTGCAATCTCATGCTTTCAGTTTATTTCTTTTCAATTTACTGTATCAATATTCCTTACTTATACACAAGAACATTTAATTTGTGCAGAAAGTCTGGGGTCGAATGATGTTATGATATTGTATTCAAGTGTGTGCCGTGATATGACAGTGATATATTGATGTGTGGGGTTTCACGTCCCAAAACCACCATATGATTATGAGAGACGCCATAGTGGAGGGTTCCGAAATAGTCGACCACCTGGGGTTCTTTAACGTGCATGCAACCAAATCTAAACACATAGCCCTACAACATTTCCGCCTCCATCGGAAATGCAGCCGCCGTAGCCGAATTTCGATCCACGATTTGCGGCTCATCAGCTGAGTACCTTAGCCTATAGACCACCACGGTGGGACATGATATGACAGTGAACGACAGTGAAGAAAAAACTGGCACTGGCGTGTAGAAGCAAAAAGAAATAATAAATGAAATCCCACTTTGAGAAAACCACGGCTATAGTTGTGAAGGTCGAGAAGAGAGGGAAGCAAATTAAACTGAAGAAAAGTAGAACTTGAGGTAGGGAAGCAGCAACATGACAGGCCACGCATCTTAGTCGTGGGGTTTTGTGATATGAGCCAAGGCATCTATCTTAGTCTACCAGAGACCTTCGCACCTGTTGTTCTTGGCTGTGGGTTGCTGGTGTGGTGCTGCTGCTGAGAAAGCGTTCATGTTTCCTTGGACATGTGTAAGCAGTCGGGCTTTGTGCCAGACCTCAGATTCTGCTGAAGTCCAACAGAAACCTATTGCCCATGAGATCGAGCAAAGTTGTCACCTGGTGGATTGCTTCCTGCGTCGTCTGCTAGCCACGTTATGCTTCTATGTGCGCGTACGTCTTGCACATTTTCAAAGTGTGGTTTGTTCAGTCGTGTCAGCGCGAGTGTAACTGTTTTACCTATGCCTATAACGACGTACGGGAGCATTTGGTCTTTTGGATGCGAGTGCGTTGTAATAGGATCAGCGAGTGCAACTTTCAAAAGTGCGGTTTATTGTCGTTGTACCCCCCCTTCACCAGAATTATTTCAGAGTGGGTGCCGCTTTCTGTTTCAAGCATATCACAAAATGCTCTGGGCATCCTCTCAAACATGAGGACTAATAAATAGTATATAAATGCAGCGTTTTAATGTAGAGACTCAGTAGCAAATAAAACAGGCTCTACGCCATACATTTGAGTGATGTTGGTAGGTGTACAACTACAGCACTGTAGTTTATTGATCGTGCTAGGAGCTTTAGTTGTGTTTATCTGGCCGTGGTACCGCTACAAAGGAATATTACTACCCCATAAGCAGTGGCACATCAGTATTTAACTGTACTCAAAACAGAGTTACCGCGTGCAACCGTGTGTTTAGATTTAAGAACGCTTATAAAAAGCCAGACATTGAAAATAATTTAGACGACATGCCTTATATGTAATGTCGTGTAACTTAACTGAAAAATTCATCGTCGTTACATTGTCTTGAGCTTTTATGTGGCATTATTAGTGACTGACTGAAGGCAGTGGTAATATTCGTCTGAAAAAAAAAACATGCTTGGCTCATTAATCAGGCTTTTGTTGTAGCACAGTCATGCACGTAATCAATCGAATGAAGCTTTCTGCTAAACTCTTATATAGGATCATTATGTTTTTACTGGTGCGAGAACATGCGCGTACATGTGGTAAATGCAGTATAGTGTCAGCCCCTGAGCCACTGAACGAAGCGCGGCTGCGAGTATTTGTATGTGCGTCGTCGACCGTCTATCCACACTTGCGCGGGTGCGGTGTTGGCACCTATACCCTGATCTCTGGGAGGTTGCCCGATATGACAAACAATGGCTACGGTACCCTTTATTTGCTGCTGTGCTTCGCTTTAAGGCATCTGCTTCATAATTGACCTTGGTGAGATCAGCTCCTGTGTCATCCCTTCTCTCTGCGCATAACAGTATGTTTAAAACAAAGTAGTCCACAACTGTCTGACACTAGGCATGTAGCTTATGCCTTTCTTCACGACTTATCTTAAGATTTAGGGGTGATTATTTCTACGCTGTTATCTTCTGTCTTTTAGTTGTCATGTGTTCTGGTTTAAGTGCAGTTGTTCTCTAGTGGTGTCAGTCCTTCAAGGAGTGTTTAGGAGACGCCTTCGAGATTCCCAAAATAACAAAACTTGCTCGTGGTGCCAACAGAACCTAACAGCTACTCATGTCTGCATTTTCCCATTCGTCTATTGTAAGATGGTCTGTTGAAGGCCGCGATTAGGTTTTGTAAACTACATGTGTGTGTGTGTGTGTGTGTGTGTGTGTGTGCGTGTGTGTGTGTGAGCGTTTGTGTGTGTGTGTGTGTGTGTGTGTATGTGTGTGTGTGTGTGTTTGTGTGTGTGTGAACATGACAAGGTAATCATGGTGGTATTATCGGGTTGCTCCACAGCTAAAGATCTCCCACACTTTTTTTATGAACCGCGGCGTAATGAAAATACGGGGAGAGCCAGACACCCTTCTGTGTCGAAGGAATGAAAGCAACTACCTGTAGCAGCACCCTCTGCTGATTCTCGTGCTGTAATCCTATTTTTATTTTATTTGCAACACACCCTAAATGTATTTAGAGCAAACTCTAAAGCCCATTTTGCAAAATATGTAGATATATACCCATTTTTATGCACATGGCTGGGCAATAATAGCCAAATATTTTGCAAAGGTAGCTTGTGCTAAGTGTAGCGAGTGCCAAAAATGAGACGCTCAAATAGCGAGGGCCAAAAATGCGACGCTCAAACAAAATTACACACCACGTAGAGTTTCACACCGATGGCACGCTCAAATATGCTTGTTGAGTGCTTCTGATGGGACTTCGTAGACGACTTTGAAGACCTCTGTTATGTCTGTTTCAGCATATCTTTCTTGTTCACGCATACCCAACACACATAAAAAGGCCCTTAACTTACTTTGTGCCTCTTCTGTTATGCATTTTTAGGATTTGTGGTTTCGTTGATGTATAATTTGATGGAAGGTTTGCAGTTGCATACATGTATATCTGTTTGGTGCTGAAAGATGTGTAGCCTTTATGCAATTTTCTGCAGCTGTGTGAAAATAAACGATTGTTCAGTATCTCGCCCAGTGTCGACGTTTTGAAATAGCATACAGTAGTCTGGAGTGGAAAAATCATGGCCTAGGGTAGAGACTCAATGCTCACTCAAAGTCGCCAAGTGTGCATGAATTTGTGACATAAACCTGGTGAAAAATATTTTGCTTTATTCTGTTTGACATAATTCATTACTAAAGTCACAACTCCGCTGGGGTACTCAAGGTTTCCAAAGCATCTTTGTAAAATTTCAGGTACAAAAAGCATCACAGAATGTATCACATGAGACCACAAAATGAAAACTATTTTAGCCCAGCCAGAAACTTTGATCTACAAAGTGAAAGAAAGAGGCAACATCTGAACTAGAGCCGGCTAAGCAATGTAAATATACTTAGTTTATTGTCTATCACATAGTTAATTGACTACATTTATTGAGAAATAGCTCGGCGACATTCGAGATCTTAAGTACATGTAACAAATTTCAGGTACATCTTGTATCACAATAACTTATCATGATAGCCCCTACAATGAAGACACTTTCTGCACAGCCCAAAAATTTTATCTAGCTTTGCAGATTTCGCAGCTTGAATGCGTGTCAACCACTACCATAAGAAAACAAATAATGAACAAACTTGGTACAATTTACCACCAGCATGGCCAGAATATTTTTATCTCCACGAGAATTAAGGACGCCATCGCAGCGGCTAATATTATAAACACGTGCCCCTCGACTGCAACAGAGGCTGAAGAAAGGCCAAAGCAAAGTCTTTGCTTTGTTTGTTTGGCAGAAAGAGAAATGCATGCTTTGTTGACGTGACCGAGTATTGTAATTGTGACAAAGGTCACAATTACACTGCCGTAATAATGGACAGGTTTCTAAGCTAAAATTACATGCAGCGTACGCATAGAACATTTGGAAATAGCAGAGCAAGTAGCTGAATTGTTGCGAAAAGAAAACAGGCACACGAATGCAGGGTTGTTTTGACAGTATTGGTAGTGATTGCGCAAGTGGTGATTAGTCAGGTCAAGTTCCTCCAATCCAAGCGAGCTTTCTCGTTCTTTTTAGTGCAACATCATCCTCCCGGCAAGCGTAGCTCCGTCCCGGTACAAATCATGGAGCATTAGTTACGGCGAAGTGTATATAGTTTGAGCCTGGCGACATGAACGTCACTGTTGACGTGACGTAGCAAAAACACGTCAGCTGGTGATATTTTGTATACCACATCACAATATTGACGTAAGGTCTTGTACGGACCGGAATAACAAGAGAGTAGTTTTCAGCTGGGCTAACAAGGCGTGAGGGCGTCCAGAGCAGTACTAGAGAACCAAGAGGCAATTGTGTTTTGGTGCTGTTGATCGTAGCCTCGCTTTTGAGAAGGTTGCGACGTTGCGAGGCCTTGATGAGCGACCTCTCTGGCATGGACGGCCGAAGTGATTGCATCGTGGGCGTAATTGGTCATTGAGAATATGACATCAGATGTAGAAATGTGTTGGAACGGCAAGACAGGGCCACCGCCATACAAAAAATAAAATGGGGAAAGTCGAGTGGTTTCGTAACGGGACAAATTGTAAGTAAAATGATGGTACGGTAAAGCGATGGACAAAGTCCTGGTGTTGCCGGAAACGTACATGGCCAGCATTTCAGTTAGGAGTGTCGTTTAGTCGCTCGGCGAGCCCCTTCATTTGATGGTGGTATGCGGTAGCAATCTTTGTTCAGAAGCGCAAAAGCAGAAAGGGCCATCGTCGACCTTTGACAATAAGTAACGTCCACGATCCGTTAGTAACTGTCGAAGGGTGTTGTGGTGTAGGGTAACAACAGGGAGTAAAAAGTCCACAACATCTGTTGCACAGCTGGTCGGCATTGCTCGTGCAATGGCGTATCTTGCTGCATAATCTGTCACAATGGCAATCTACCTGTAGCGAGAGAGGACGACGGCACTGCGGTCAATGTGGTCGTGTCGAACTCGCTGCTTTATTCGATTGCCGAAGTGTAGCGGCGGCGGCTGCCCCGTTCAAACCGCCAGGCGCGTGAGCTTGTTCTAATCCTCGCGCAGCTCGAGCTAGCAGCAACTGCGCGAGAGGTGCGGCGCAGTGATCGAGAAATGATGATGATAATGATGCGTATAGCCCCCCCCCCCCCAGCGCTTTGCGCGATTAGAAGCGTATATAAGAAAGAAAGAGAAAGAGACTATACACGTGAACCACAATCGGCAAGGTGTTCGTTTGGAAAGTCCAGTTTGTCACCGTGTAGTGACCATCAGGAACCAGTGGGTCTCTGGTGGGCGACACTGGGACTTCGCGCAGTGGACGAAGAAGGAAGCGTTCGCTCGATGTGTTTGCACACAAGTGGGTGACAGGATGACCAGCTGGGGCCAGCTGGGAGCACACAGGGTGTCGCAAGTGAGCTTTGCAGGTAGAGGTGCGTTCAGGGTGAAGTGAGGGCGGGTGTACAAAAGTCGATGTGGCCCCTGCACACGAGGCAATCAGAAGTGGCGATGTGAAGTCTTGCAGACCACCCATCGACAAGCCACGGCTTTGATGGCGCTTTTTCTGGCGTGCACAGCACTGGCGCCGATGTCGGTACAGAGGTGTCGTGACTTGAGCGGTATTTGAATATTAGTGGACTTGGCCACTTACGTTGGCAGTGGGTAAGTAGCATTTCACACGTCAGGGAGAGGTAAATGACGTATGTGGCTTGTAAATGGGTGTGGTTACATTACAGTTACTCGCCAGCTGGCCCACAGTTTCCGTCGAGAACTCAGTAGGAGGCATGTCATGTGATCCGGCAGATGTGAATTCTGGAGGAGGCTTAGTGGGCGTACCTTGACTTGAGGGAGCACCTTCAGTAGTCGGTGCACATGGGTTCGTGCGCAGGTCGGTATGGAAGACGGGTACCTGTATGGCAGGCGTGAGATGTGCGGCCTGCTATGACATAGGCGGACCGGGCACGTCGTCCTCAGGAACGTTGGTAGTACTCGCAGCGTCTCGGAGGTTTGGCCGGGATCGATGGCTGGTGGCTTTAACTTCGGCTGTGGGAGACTGTAAGGGCGATGCTGGTCTCTGCTGGCAGGATGCCCAGAGCATTGAGGCTGGTAGAGAGTCCCCTTCGGACATTGGGGACAGTGAAGGTTCCGTGACCGGGAGGTGAATAGCGGGTGGAAGGATGTCTGCGCCAGACCCCAAGGCTTGCGGCCAGATAGCCGTCGTAGAGTCGGATAGGGCCACGGTGTCGTGTGCCGTCGATGTCACGGAAGACGTGCAGGTGGCAGGCACGTAGCGACGAAGCCGCACATGGGGGCTCTGAGGGACTGTACCTCTCGAAGGGGAGGTTAGTCACAGTGGGGGCGTATTCTACCTTGTAGTCATGGTCTGGTGCAGGAGTGGATGTTTCAGCGACCTGATCAGGGGTAGAAGTAGTCGAAGCTGGGTACTGAGGTAGCAGTCAATGGATGGCTGCGAACTGGTTCGTATCTTGCTCTGGGACGCCTGGGAAACCTGCCAGCTGCGGGTAAACGAAAGCGGGCGGTACGTGTGGCCGTTGTGGGCGAGCACCGCAGCGCAGAGGGCATCGTAAGGCTGTGGGCTGGTGCCTAAGGTGTCAGCGAGGTGGCACAGCTCTACCGGAAGGGCGTCGAGAAGAATGGCGTGCATTTGCGGCTGGTCAGTGATGCCATTCATCGAAAGAACGGCCGAGCTGCATAAACCATGCCTTGGGGTAGGTTGATTGGAACGGCGGCACTGGCAAGCAGAGTCGTGGAAACATGGCAGCCGATGGCGCGTTCTCCGTGTCACCAATGTAGCAAGAGGAAGACCTGACGGCGGCCAACGTGGCCGTGTAAAACTCGCTGCTTTATTTGATTGCCCGAGTGGAGCGGCGGCAGCTGCCAGGTCCAAGCGGCCAGGCGCGTGAGCTTGTTCTAATCCTCGCGCAGCTCGAGCTTGCATCAGCTGCGCGAGAGACACGGCGCGGTGATGGAGAAATGATAATGATGATGATCATGCCTACACACCTGTTTCATTTGGTAGTTATAGGGAATGGGTCAAGTAGGTAGAGGCCCACATGGAAGTATTGTTCTGTTGGGACCTCGATTGGCTGAACAGAACCAGCAGGAGGCAAAGCAGGCGTCTGTCGACCGCCACTAACACAGGTCGCAAGAAGCGATATAGTGTTGCACAGAGTGACGGAGACCTGGACAGAAGAAGCGGCACCTTACGCAGTCATAGGAGTTGCAGCAGGTGGCTTTCGAAAGTTGCCAAAAACACGATCACATCATCTAGATCAAGGAAACACAATGATCACTTTAAGCGCTACCTAGTTTCCGGAAGTGAAGTGGCCTGTGGATGGGGACAAAGAGTGGTGCATGAGCGGTGAACGTGTCCGATGACCTTGCGAAGACGGGGAGTGGTAAGATTTTGGCGTCAAATTGATCTGGTTGACGATAGTGATCTGGTTCAGCGTGTAGGGTGAGAAGTTATGATCATCGAGCAGCAGCTGGTTGCGACTGGCATAACCGTTGACGCTTGGTTTGCCATTGTCTCTCACTAAGACATTGGCTGTCGGTTTTTCAGGGTGGTGGCAAGCACATCATGTTCACTGCAAAGCTCCTTCGTGGTACCCAGCACCTACACCAAATGTTGCGGGAAGAGTGCAGAGGCACACGAGTGTGTCGTTGGTATATTGACAGTAATTTTAGCAGTTGTCCAGGGGTAGATGAGTTACGTCATCTTCCTCCAATTTGAGCGAGCTTCTTCGTTCTCTATATTGCAACAATAATCCACTGGCCCAAAAAATTTAGTTATGTGAAATTGTCTAATGCAAATCCGAAACAGCAGTAAAAAAATTACGCTAAAAGCGCGATTCCCAAGGAAGCCTTGGCCATTCTGGCAAAAGCGGGCAGATCTCTAAATGTGAGCTCGACCATCCTGTAGTTCCCCACTCACATCACCACAGAACGTAATATCCTCCCGAATAAAAACGAGACTACACACTTGATGGCAAAAGACATGCTGCGCTGAACACAGACATGTCTCTCGTACATTAAGGAAACTACCCCATGTATAAGGATAGGATCACTAGCTATAATGAAAAAAACAAAAGCATATCTAAACACAAGAAGGATGTTCCCACCGCTTAGTCCCAAACTGAACAGCAGACAGGCCATCTTCTGGGGACAGCTATAGATGAACAACTTCCTTAACCCAGTCCGCCTAAGATGGTTAATCATATGGTGGTTTTTGGACGTTAAACCCCACAAATCAATCAATTCCTCTAAGATGAATATATTCGGACAACCATCAGGGCGACACGTAAACGTCGTACCAGAAAGGACGTGCAACACTCTAACACATGTTATACAGTTGTAGTTATGTTGCCAGAATGCTTGCAGTTACTTTGGAGACTCTTTCATTGAGTTTGGCTACTGCTCTGCACATCTCAAACTTTGGCGTCTAAATGTGAGCAGTCCACCAAGCTCACGAGGCGGATTTGATAGAAGGCTTTCTCGTTTCCCCGTGCGAGACCAAGCCGACATTGCAATAAACCTTGATAGACATTAAATAAAGTTGTATTCATAATGAAAAAACTGGAAGCGCAAACCAACGAGACACAAGAGAAGAGGCAAACAAGCCCGTTGTCCCGTTGGTTTGCGCTTTCAATTTTTTCATTATGAATTTGTACCATTTAGCCCGCCTGCCAACCTTTCTGAAAGTTGTATCCTTTGAACCATAAAGTGAGAGAAAGAGCCAACATCTGAATTTCGAGCTTGTGCTCCATAGCTAAAATGTCTCAGCCTAAAATAAAATTAGGAAAACAACAAATTGAACAATGAAGAGGAGGATGTCACTCAATGCAAGCATATATGCCCCTGCAGGCATCATATGAGGTCTGTTAGAAAAGTATTCAGCCTTTGGTGAAACAGCAAAAACGTGCATTATTGGAGCATTGTAAACCTAGGAACCCTAAAATAGTCTTCTTGGGACTCTAGAGACTGCTCTTAGAGGCGCTGCTATAGTTGGAAGCATTCTAGCACTGCTCCAGTCACTCCCTCATTTTCCTTGCAATGAAACACCAATGAGAACACTGTGCATACGTCACTCCAACACTGCATCCCAGCGACTGACAAAATTGCCAGGCGGGACAAAATTCACACGTGCACACGAAGGTTTAAAATCAGCTAATGCAAGCACGCTTGTTCCCAATACATGAAGTGCTTATAAAAAAAAAGGTCGGATACTTTTCTAACAGACCTCGTGCATTTTCCACTGACCTTATGTGAGACAGAAGGGCAATGTATTGGCAAAAGTGAGGGGCAAACAGGAGGCGCTATCTGCAGAGCTTGTTGGACAGCTAACAGCAAAGCATCACCAGATCTCCTGCATGAAACACAAGCAAGACAGATCTCCTGCATGAAACATATGACGTCCTACACCCCATGACAACATAACAGTAGCTGGCAGTGAGCGGACTTTATAGCTGGAGACTTCTATAGCTGACTTAGCAATTAGATATTATTTTTAATGTCTGTTTTTCATACACATACAGGCACAATAGACGCTCTACATTTTTCAGCTGAGAACCGCAGTACGGAGGGTGACCTTTTCATGGCCCAGAATAAGTACTTAGTTATGTCGGACTTAGTTACATGGAGGTTCAAACGGCTACATCTACTTATTTATGAATGACTTAATGATTTCAAGCTGCGCTTGTTGATAGCCCCTGTTGTGCCTGCGCTCCCTAGCTGGTGCCTCTAGGTCCTGCTGCCTTTGCTGGAGCTCAAGCTCCTTTAACTTCAATTTTGCCTCCTTCTCCGCCTGCCTCTGTTGAAGCTCCATTTCTTTCAGCTTCATTTCCTGCTCATGGCGCTTTATCTCGAACCGCAGCCGGACCTCTTCAAGTTGGAGATGGCGGTTCTCGATTGCAGTGTCCTGATCACAGCGGGCCTCAATGAGGGCATATGTTGCCTCAGCGGGCCGCTGTGGACCTGCACAAATTTACAAGAAACACTTAACTGTCTCAGGTTCAAATGGATGAGCAAGTGCAACAGTTTACAAAGCACCACAATATTCTACTGAGCACACATGGCTATTTTTAACACAGTAGGCTCTCAGTAATCTGAAATATAATAAAGGGAATTGTTGCTTAAACGAAACAACTTCATTCAACACGGTTGCTTTCGTACTTTGATTCTTCACTTTTTTTATCTCGGAACTACTGTTAACTAGAAAACATTTTCTAGTATCTACATATTCCATTTAACGAGAGTCTACTGTACAGTACTATTCCAAAACACTAGACTTATTAAACACAGGCAGGTAAATACTGCAATAATAGTCAAGCTGCTTCTGTACACACAAAATTGTTCTCAACAAAATGTTGCGAATACTTAAAGGAGTATTGGAAGAAATTTTATAATGTATTTCTATGCATCAAATAAAAGATCAAGCCCTCAAAATCAAAAAAATTTACTCATACACTTGACTACACTTTAAAAAGCAAATGCAACACGTTTTTAAAAAGCTGGTTTTGTTTCATATACTGCATACTGACGTCAAGACACACTGTAGCCACATGAGTTGGTAACGTGCTCATGCTAGATATGGTGATATGGTGACATTACACGGACGTTCCATTATTTATTGCTATACACATGTCGGTCAAAGAAGGACCAAGTGTTGTTCTGGCTGGCATCCAGTTGCTGCACACTTGTTGTAGCACCCAATAGTGAACGAATCTTTGAAACTTATATCAATTGCGGCCTGTTTTGCTACTGAAAGTTTATACAAGGCAAATAGTTGCTGTCATGACAACAAATCACAACAAAATTATTTTCTTGCCTAAGGCTCAATTCAGACGATGTTGGAATGCACACACAATGACAGAAGCCATGTTTTTAATTTGTTCGATTGAAAAGTATGATGAGCTACTGCAATTGAACAGCGAGAAGAAGTGACAGAAAAAGTTACATGCAAGCATCAATTTTGTATGCTTTGGTAGCTGACATCGCATGTGTTCATTTGGGTGTGGGAATTCACCAGAAATGATACCGTAGCCTGACGTCATGCATGAACCATTCAAATCTTAGCGACACTTCCAGAGCATTATATTCGCTCAGAGACGTGCCTGTACACAGGAGATTTGTATAAGAGAGTAAACCAAGCTTTGAAAATCAGTGTTGGTGCACTTACAACTGCCTACATGCATACCTCTGATTAGAGTGGCTCGGGGGCGCACTGGTGTTGAAGTGCGAGTCACAGCAGGCAATGGTGAGCACGGGCTACTTTGAGCCCTGCGCCGCTACGAATCAACTGGCAACTCTGAAAGGGCAATCAGTAACTGAGTCATGCAAATTTATGCAATACATTTCAACCTTCCCCCTCTTTTTTAACTGGCTGATTCTGTTCGATTCCTGATACAGTAAAAGCTTGTTAAATCAAACAACACAGGACCAAAAATGTTTTAATTATTTAATGTTGAATTACCAAAGTATCATGAAAACGAAGAAATGCCTGTTATACCCTTATCACACCTGGAAATGTAAGTACACTTTCAGCGAGTACACATAGCTGCGAGTGTCATTTGCGCCCTGTCACACGAGCAAGTTTAGTGTCACTCGCCGCAAAGTACATTTGCTGGCAAGCGCGTTCCCTAAACTCACTTCGCTTTGACCAAGTTCGGAGCTTCGGTTCCAGTGGCTTACACAGAAATACGCTGTTGCCTAAAGCGGTCCTCATGCTATTTTGAACTGTTGTTTTTATTATAAGGAATCCTGCTATATACTTAAACAAGTCAAATCAACAACTCTCGCTACTCTCACCCTGAGACAGTTTGCGGCCACGTCCGCTGCGAGGATGCGGCAGCCCATGCTGTGCAATGCTGCGCGTCCGTCGCTTTGTTTACTTCCTGACACACTTGCACATGTGTAGGCGAGTCATTCTCTACTCGTTTACGATGGCGTGTGCCACTGGTTTTACTTCAGCGAAGACAATGTGGTCCGACATTGAGACACTGGTGCAAAAGTAACAAATATATCATCATCATCATCATCATCATCATCAGCCTGACTACGTCCACTGCAGGACAAAGGCCTCTCCCATGTTTCGCCAGTTAACCTGGTCCTGTGCTTGCTGCTGCCAATTTATACCCGCAAACTTCTTAATCTCATCTGCCCACCTAACCTTCTGTCTCCCCCTAACCCGCTTCCCTTCTCTGGGAATCCAGTTAGTTACCCTTAATGACCAGCGGTTATCCTGTCTACGCGCTACATGCCCAGCCCATGTCCATTTCTTCGTCTTTATTTCAACTATGATATCCTTAACCCCCGTTTGTCCCCTAATTCACTCTACTCTCTTCTTGTCTCTTAAGGTTACACCTATCATTTTTCTTTCCATTGCTCGCTGCGTCGTCCTCAATTTAAGCTGAACCTTCTTTGTAAGTCTCCAGGTTTCTGCTCCGTAGCTAAGTACCGGCAATATACAGCTGTTATATCCCTTCCTCTCGAGGGATAGTGGCAATCTACCTGTCATAATTTGAGAGTGCTTGCCGAATGTGCTCCACCCCATTCTTATTCTTCTTGTTACTTCAATCTCGTGGTTAGGCTCAGCGGTTATTACCTGCCCTAAGTAGACATAGTCTTTTACAATTTCAAGTGCACTATTACCTATCTCAAAGCGCTGCTCTTTCCGAGGTTGTTGTACATTACTTTCGTTTTCTGCAGATTAATTTTAAGACCCACCTTTCTGCTCTCCTTGTGTAACTCCGTAATCATGAGTTGCAATTCGTCCCCTGAGTTACTCAGCAATGCAATGTCATCGGCGAAGCGCAGGTTACTAAGGTATTCTCCATTAACTCTTATCCCTAACGGTTACCATTCCAGGCTTCTAAAAACCTCCTGTAAGAACGCGGTGAATAGCATTGGGGAGATTGTGTCCCCCTGCCTTACACCCTTCTTGATTAGTATTCTGTTGCTTTCTTTATGAAGCACTATGGTAGCAGTTGATCCCCTGTAAATTTCTTCCAGAATGTTTATATATACTTCATCTACGCCCTGATTCCGCAGTGTCTGCATGACGGCTGATATTTCTACTGAATCAAACGCCTTCTCGTAATCGATGAAGGCTGTGTATATTGGTTGGTTATACTCTGAGCATTTCTCTATTACCTGATTGATAGTATGATTGTGGTCAATTGTTGAGTAGCCTGTTCTAAATCCTGCTTGTTCTTTTGGTTGATTGAATTCTAATGTTTGCCTTACTCTGTTAGAAATTACTTTTGTAAATAGGTTGTATACTACAGAGAGCAAGCTTATGGGCCTGTAATTCTTCAAGTCCTTGTCATCTCCTTTCTTATGTATTACGATGATGTTAGCGTTCTTCCAAGACTCGGGTACCCTTCCCGTCAGGAGACACCTCGTAAAGAGGGTGGCTAGTTTTCCTAACACAATCTGTCCTCCATCTTTAAGCAGGTCTGATGTTACCTGATCCTCACCAGCAGCTTTGCCTCTTTGCATGCTCACCAAAACTTTTCTGACTTCTTCTATCACTACTGGTGGGGTGTCATCTGGGTTACTGCTAGTTCTTATAGTATTAAGGTCATGGTTGTCTCGGCTGCTGTACAGATCTCTGTAAAACTCCTCCGCCATTTTAACTATCCTATCCATATTGGTAGTTATTTTGCCTTCTTTGTCCCTTAGTGCATACATCCGACTTTTGCCTATCCCAAGTTTCCTCTTCACTGCTTTGACGCTTCCTCCGTTTTTCAGAGCGCGTTCAATTTTCTCCATGTTATACCTTCTTACATCGCATACCTTACGCCTATTAATCAACTTCGAAAGCTCTACCAGTTCTATTTTGTCTGTTGTACTTGAGACTTTCATGATTTGACGCTTCTTAATTAGGTTCTTCGTTTCCTGGGATAGCTTGCCAGTGTCCTGTCTAACTACCTTGCCTCCAACTTCCACTTCACACTCCGTAATGATACTCGTCAGATTATCATTCATTGTATACTATGCTAAGGTTGGTTTCCTCACTAAGAGCCGAGTACCTGTTCTGCAGCAACACTCTGAATTCCTGTACTTTCCCTCTCAGTGCTAGCTCATTGATTGGCTTCTTGCGTATCAGTTTCTGTCGTTCCTTCTTCAAGTCTCGGCGAATTCGAGACCGTACCATTCTATGGTCACTGCATCGTACCTTGCCAACCACTTCCACATCCTTCACGATTCCTGGGTGTGCAGTCATTATAAAGTCTATTTCGTTCTTATTTTCGCCATTAGGGCTCCTCCATGCCCACTTGCGGTTTTCTCGTTTTCGGTAGAAGGTATTCAAAATCCGCAAATTATTGCGTTCTGCGAATTCTACTAGTAGCTCTCCTCTGGCGTTTCTAGTGCCGATGCCAAAATCTCCTACTGCCTGGTCTCCAGCCTGCTTCTTCCCTACCTTTGCATTAAAGTCACCCATCACTATAGTATACTGTGTTTTTACCTTACTCAATGCCGATTCCACGTCTTCATAGAAGCTTTCAACTGAAGCGTCATCATGGCTTGATCAGGCGCGTAAGCCTGTACTACCTTCATCTTGTATCTTTTATTCAGTTTAATTACAATACCTACCACCCTTTCAATAATGCTATAGTATTTTTCTATGTTGCCAGCTATGTTTCTGTGAATTAGGAACCCCACTCCCAGTTCTCTTCTGTCTGCCAAGCCCCGATAGCAAAGGACGTGCCCATTCTGTAGCACAGTATAGGCCTCATCTGTCCTCCTAACCTCACTAAGCCCTATTATATCCCATTTAACACCCTCTAGCTCCTCGAATAGTACAGCTAGACTTCCCTCACTAGATAAGGTTCTAGCGTTAAACGTTGCCAAGTTCACGTTCCAATGGCGGCCTGTCTGGATCCAGAGATTCTTAGCACCCTCTGCTGCGTTGAAGATCTGACCGCCGCCATGGTCAGTTGCTTCGTAGCTGCAGGGGACTGAGGGCCGTGAGTTATTTGGCGTATGCATGTGAGAGGTAGTGGCCAGATACTGCACCAGGGTGGCCAATTCTTCTCTGGTGAGGGAGTGCGTTCCCGGCGGTGGTTACCGGTGAGGCCGCACCCCAGGCCTCTTAATGCAGTTCCATCAACACGCGGATTTTTTTTCCAGTTGGGAACTGTGCGGCACCGGGATTTGAACCACGGACCTCTTGCATGCGAGGCGGATGCTCTAACCACTACGCCATCGCCGCCATCGCCAACATAGAGTAGGTCATTTTCGTTTTAAGATTAATTTTTAGAAATTTGTGCATGAGTTTTTAGCACAAGTTCTTGCAGCTTCAAAAGTAATACAAAAGAAGCTCGCTAATTTGACCTCTATGAATTATTAAGAAAATTGGATGACTTGTGAGTCTTCCCTGGCCCCGGCGGGCATTTTTATAGCTTATTGCCATCAAACCTGTATCTTCGCCAGGGTATCTTCTTCCCCGTTGTCGACGCGACATTTCGCTGGCGGGCGGGCGACCGAGTTTGCTGTGGCTCTTTTTTCAATGTCGTCGTGTTCAGCGAGCTGTCGCGCCGTTGACGGCAGTGGCGTGTAGCCGCACTCGCGCACTATGTCAGCCGCTTGCTGCAGGAGGTCTTCCAGTTCGGACTGCTCCTCTTCTGTACCGGAGCTATTGCGGAGCCAGTAATTACAATTTTTGTCAATGAGAAAGAACAGTACATAATCCAGTACAATACGAGACGCACTTACCTCTTAGTTTTATTCTTCTGATCTCGCGAAAAACGCAGGAGGGTTAAGTTAAGCCTTTCCCTGACACTGCGAAAGCTGAAGCAACTGCCGAGCACCTCGGAGAGCCGATCGGCTCTCTTCAGCCACCTCACAGGCTCAAGGAAAGGATTTACATATAACACCTCTTTTACTAGAGTGATGTCATCGCTGAGCGTAAATCCCTTGCGCCCAGACATCGATTCCACTGATGACAGAGCGAATGCCAAACAACGTGTTCGCCGTTGGCGCTTCTGCTTCGGCTTGTCTTGACTCGGTGGCTTGCTCTGGGCTGTGAACGTGAAGTATATCCGGCGAGTAGTTCACTTTACGTAAACGTTCACGTTCCGTAAAGACTCGCGCATGCGCAGATTCTATCTGGTATCCGGTAACACGGTGACGTAAAGAAGCATACGTACATGCTAAAACTGCCTAGTATTAGCACAACGTTACGAGGTGGAGGTAAATTGTTCCGTACATGACTTCAGTATCATGATTAGCATGTCTATTCATGTCAAGTGATACTAAATTTAGTATCTGTCGAGCTAGCAAAATGGCCACCAGCACGCTATGAGCGTGGTATGTTGTCATGTTCCTACATGACACGCGTGTCAGGATTATCATGTTTGCACCTGTCTTATATTTCGTCAGCCATTGACGTCATGTAACGCCAAGTTTGTTATATGTGGAACTAGCGAAACAGCTGCGAGCGCATCATGAAGGGCCCATAATACTCCAATGTAGCGTTGACGCACACGCACGCTGGGCACAGCGATGCGACGTTAGCAAAATGCGATCACTTCTAGTGTCACGCTAGGTGCGATTAGCGTCCGTCGGCGTGGCCTAACGGCAACCGGCGCGAAATGCAACATGCTGCATTTCACGCTGATACGTTACCCGGACAACAATGCGTCTCCCTCTTTTCTTGATGGAGAAACGCCGGGCGTGCTGAAACACGCATCCGTCCAAGCAATACAGCCAGGCGCTTGCCTACGAGTATATGGCAGGACCGGCTCCTGGCGTGGCAACGCCGGCGTGACGCGAAAAAATGAACGCTGCCGAGCACGCGCACCTCGTCACGTCGAAATGTATTGGTGTTTTGACTGTGCCATGTAGTCATGTTCTCACTTGACACGCATCTCGTGATTACCGTATTTGCACCAGTCACATTCTTTCGTCATTGATTGGCGCCGCGTATTACCGAGTTTAGTACATGTGAAGCTAGCGAAATGGCCGCGATCACATCATAGGTGTAGCATGTAGTCATGTTGTTACATGACACGCATGTCGTGATTATCATTTTTGAATGTGTAGTTTGCCTATGTCGTCCATTCTCGTCCCGTAACACCGAGTGTGGTAAATGGAAAGCTAGCAAAATGACCGCGAGCGCATCATGAGCGTAGCATCAAGTCATGTTGATAGATGACTATCATCTCATGATTGTCATGTTTGCACCAGTCACATACCTTCGTCATTCATTCACGTACAGTAATACCAAATTTGGTATATGTGATGCTAAGGAAATGGCCGCGATCACATCATGAGCGTAGCATGTAGTCATGTTGCTACATGACACACATCTAATGTTTATTATATTTTCAACAGTATGTTATTTTCGTCATCCATTCACGTCTCGTTACACCAAATTTGGTATAAGTGAAGCGAGTGAAACTACCGCCAGCGCATCATGAGCGTGGCATGTAGTCATGATATTTCATGACACGGATCTCATGATTCATGCTTGCACTAGTCGCGTACCTTCGTCATCCATTCACGTACCGTAATACAAAATTTGGCCTATGTGACTCTCGCGAAGTGGCCGCGAGCGCATCATGAGTGTGGAACGTAGTCATGTTGTTACATGACACGCATGTCTTGATTTGCATGTTAGGTTCTGTCGCTTGTGTTCACCATTGAATCATGTCATACCATACCAGTTTTGCAACACGGCTTGTGAACGAAACTACCGCAAAAGCTGCAGGACCATTGAATGTAAATCGTAGCATTCATGACATACGTATCATAATTTTTATGTTATGACTAGTCAAATGTGTTCTTTATACGGTCATGTTATGCCATACCAATTGTGGTAATGAAACCATTATCGAAACGGCCAGGAAAGCTAAAAGTCGCAGGCGGGTAGATAGATAGATAGATGGATAGATAGGTAGATAGATATATAGATAGATAGATAGATAGGTAGAAAAATAGATAGATAGATACATAGATAGATAGATTGATTGATTGTTTGATTGATTGATTGATTTGTGGGGTGTAACGTCCCAAAACCACCATATGATTATGAGAGACGCCGTAGTGGAGGGCTCCGGAAACTTTGACCACCTGGGTTTCTTTAACGTGCACCCAAATCTGAGTACACGGGCCTACAACATTTCCGCCTCCATCGGGAATGCAGCCGCCACAGCCGGGATTTGATCCCGCGACCTGCGGGTCAGCAGCCGAGTACCTTAGCCACTAGACCACCGTGGCGGGGCGATAGATAGATAGATAGATGGATAAATAGAAAGATAGATAGATAGATAGATAGATAGATAGATAGATAGATAGATAGATAGATAGATAGATAGATAGATAGATAGATAGATAGATAGATAGATAGATAGATAGATAGATAGATAAATAGATAGATAGATAGATAGATAGATAGATAGATAGATAGATAGATAGATAGATAGATAGATAGATAGATAGATAGATAGATAGATAGATAGATATGCTCAAAGTCGCAGAAGTTCGCTAAGACATGCTTCACATTTAAAACAAATAAACGTTACTTCCAATAAATAAGTTTTTTTCATTTCATTCTATTCTATTACTCCCATTGAGCATCTACGAAGCGTCTGCTTGTGTGCACACAACTGTTCCGGCGAGATCCGATCTATTTGAGCGATTCTTTGAGCCGCCATCTGGTGTAGACAGCAAAGTATCCTGAATCGTATATGTCTACAATGCGGTCTTCTAGAAGCTGTCTATTTTTCCGGCTACGTGAGAATTGGATTGAGGCGTAAGATGACCGCCGTTCAATTCACTGTCTATTTAGCCGTCTACGTGATTATTGGAACACGTCCAGTGGCAGAAGTTTGCTCGCCGTGATGCCCCGTTATTTCTTTCTGGAAGAGTCCGCGAGAAGGCACCACACAGACATCCAAAAGGCCGATTGTGGGCCGTCCAACGTGCCGAGAAAACCGCTTCGTAAAAAAGTCTCGGAACCGCATCCTTTCTAGGTGCCCCGGTCCATAAAAAACGTCTGACTTGAATGGTGTTGGTTCGGCAATAAAGTTTGTGATCTTCTTTTTTTACACCATGCTGCCACTAGCGGCATTCGCCCTACGTGGCATTGTTCTGTCACGATAAACGCGGTATGTGTTTTTAGCTCTAGTAGCTAGCGTGCATGGTTTAAAATGCAGGACAAATACGTTTAGAACGCTCTGTTAGGCTCTTAGCAATCTCTCTAAGTACTGAGAACATGTAGTTCTGGCTCTTGACCTTAAAGGTGCTTTTGACAACGTCAGCCATAACACCATACTACCAGCAATAACCTTCTTGAATTGCGGGAAAAAATGCACGGCTACGTCAAGACCTTCCTCACTGATAGGACTGCGACCATAGTTATTGGCAACCTGTGGTGAGACATGTTCAGGCTGCCCAACAAGGGCTCACCACAAGGGGCCGCGTTCTCACCCCTTCTCTTCAACATTGCCATGGTCGAGGTGGGAAAAAAACTGAACGCCTTAGATGGCATCCGGCATGCAATGCACATGGACGACATCACCACATGGGCGATAGAGGGCTCACTGGAACTCAATGAAGAAAGACTAGAGGTGTCTGACAATTGTGTGGAAGAGTACGCAAAAATAAGAGGACTGTCATGCTTACCTGAAAAGTTGGAAATACTTCGCGTGCGCAGGCCAAGACAGAACGATAAAGTCGACCTGACAGACACACTGGCCGGGGTCCGCATACCGGAAGTACAGACTTTATGGCTTCTTGGAAAGTGGATTCAATTTAACTAGAGGGTGGACCCCACAATCAGACTGCTGTCTGGGTCGGCGCCCCAGATAGTGAGAATGATCACGCGCATAATCAACAGAAGAAACGGCCTCAAGGAAGATGACATCCTCAAGCTTGTGAGAGCACTGGCTTTGAGTAGAATCACCTACAGCTTTTTCTATCAGCATTTAAATTAAAGAGAAAGGAAGCAAGTGGAAGCAATCCTCAGGAAAGCTTAAAAGATAGCTTTAGGTCTGCCAACAAGCACAGCAACCATAACATTAACAGACCTAGGCATAACGAATACCTATAACCAATATAGGGAAGTACCGCTTGCCTCTCAGAAGACTAGCCTACAGCGCACTACGACAGGATGAGCCCTCCTTAAGGAACTAGGCTACCAAGACAGTATACGAGAACTGGACCGCACGATTGCAATAAAGGACGAAATCAGATCTACATTCAAGGTCGCTTCCATTCGTAAGTGCATGCTCCATTCGTAAGTGCATGCGCCCTGTGCATCACCAGGGCAGGCACAAGGCCAGGATGCCGAGCATTACGAAAGCCTATCAGAACAGAAAAAAAATGTTGTACATGTTGATGTTGCTACATGCATAAGCGAGAAAGACGCTGTGGTGACGATGATTGACGCTCATTCAAAAGAGAAGGTGAACGCATCGCTGATGAATTGCACCGTGTTAGATTCCGAGCAGGCCGCTATCGCTCTAGCAGTCGCTGAAGGCAGCAGATCAGGGCGATCGCTTGTAATAAGCACGAACTTTCAGGATGCCTGCCGGGGATACACAGGTGTAGACCGGAAATCCACCGTCATCTTAACGAAAAAACACCAAATAGTTTGGGTGCCAAGGCATGAGGGCATTGCCGGGAATGTTCAGGTCGATCTCATATCTCGACGATATACTAGCCGTGAGATCAGTGACCGGGACCATCGAGGCGGTAGCCTGCACTTACTGAGATATTCTGCAGCATTTCGAAGAAACAAGAAGGCGATATGCCCTGCTGCACAAGAAACTGGACTGGCAGCAGTCAGTATCCTGGTGGCAGCTGCAAACACAATCATACACATGCTTGCATACATACACTAATATACAACCATCACATCACAGAGACATGTGCCCTGGTGTGGCGAAAAAACCCACAGTATACCACACAACAAGGGGCTGCCAACGCATAGTGGCAGTACCCGTCATACACAACACCACGCCGGAGCAGTAGGCGCTGGCGGGCGGGCGACCGAGTTTCCTGTGGCTCTTTTTTTAATGTCGTCGTGTTCATCGAGCTGTCGCGCGGTTGACGGCAGTGGCGTGTAGCCGCACTCGCGCACTATGTCAGCCGCTTGCTGCAGGAGGTCCTCTAGTTCGGACTGCTCCTCTTCTGTACCGGAGCTAATGCGGAGCCAGTAATCACAATTTTTGTCAATGGGAAAGAACAGTACATAATCCAGTACAATACGAGACGCACTTACCTCTTAGTTTTCTTCTTCTGATCTCGCGAAAAACGCAGGAGGGTTAAGTTAAGCCTTTCCCTGACACTGCGAGGGCTGAAGCACCTGCCGAGCACCTCGGAGAGCCGATCGGCTCTCTTCAGCCACCTCACAGGCTCAAGGAAAGGATTTACATATAATACATCCGTTACTAGAGTGATGTCATCGCTGAGCGTAAATCGCTTGCGCCCATACATCGATTCCACTGATGACAGAGCGAATGCCAAACAACGTGTTTGCCGTTGGCGCTTCTGCTTCGGCTTGTCTTGACTCGGTGGCTTGCTCCGGGCTGTGAACGTGAAGCATATCCGGCGAGTAGTTCACTTTACGTAAACGTTCACGTTCCGTAAAGACTCGCGCATGCGCAGACTCTATCTGGTATCCGGTAACACGGTGACGTAAAGAAGCATACGTACATGCTAAAACTCCCTAGTATTAGCACAACGTTACGAGGTGGAGGTAAATTGTGCCGTACATGACTTCAGTATCATGATTAGCATGTCTATTCATGTCACGTGATACTAAATTTAGTATATGTCGAGCTAGCAAAATGACCACCAGCACGCTATGAGCGTGGTATGTTGTCATGTTCCTACATGACACGCGTGTCAGGATTATCATGTTTGCACCTGTCTTATATTTCGTCAGCCAATGACGTCATGTAACGCCAAGTTTGTTATATGTGGAACTAGCGAAACAGCTGCGAGCGCATCATGGAGGGCCCATTATACTCCAATGTGGCGTTGACGCACACGCACGCTGGGCACAGTGATGCGACGTTAGCAAAATGCGACCACTTATAGTGTCACGCTAGGTGCGATTAGCGTCCGTCGGCGTGGACTGACGGCAACCGGCGCGAAATGCAACATGCTACACTTCACGCTGATACGTTACCTGGACAACAATGCGTCTCCCTCTTTTCTTGATGGAGGAACGCCGTGCGTGCTGAAACGCGCATCCGTCCAAGCAATACAGCCAGGCGCGTGCCTACGAGTATATGACAGGACCGGCTCCTGGCGTGGCAACGCCGGCGTGACGCGAAAATATGAACGCTGCCGAGCACGCGCACCGCGTCACGTCGAAATGTATTAGTGTTTTGACTGTGGCATGTAGTCATGTTCTAACTTGACACGCATCTCGTGATTACCGTATTTGCACCAGTCACATTCTTTCATCATTGATTGGCGCCGCGTATTACCGAGTTTAGTACATGTGAAGCTAGCGAAATGGCCGCGATCACATCATAGGTGTAGCATGTAGTCATGTTGTTACATGACACGAATGTCGTGATTATCATTTTTGAATGTGTAGTTTGCCTATTTCGTCCGTTCTCGTCCCGTAACACCGAGTGTGGTAAATGGAAAGCTAGCAAAATGACCGCGAGCGCATCATGAGCGTAGCATCAAGTCATGTTGATACATGACTATCACCTCATGATTGTCATGTTTGCACCAGTCACATACCTTCGTCATTCATTCACGTACCGTAATACCAAATTTGGTATATGTGATGCTAAGGAAACGGCCGCGACCACATCATGAGCGTAGCATGTAGTCATGTTGTTACATGACACACATCTAATGTTTATCATATTTTCAACAGTATGTTGTTTTCGTCATCCATTCACGTCCCGTTACACCAAATTTCGTATAAGTGAAGCGAGTGAAACTACCGCCAGCGCATCATGAGCGTGGCATGTAGTCATGATATTTCATGACACGGATCTCATGATTCATGCTTGCACTAGTCGCGTACCTTCGTCATCCATTCACGTACCGTAATACGAACTTTGGTCTATGTGACTCTCGCGAAGTAGCCGCGAGCGCATCATGAGTGTGGAACGTAGTCATGTGGTTACATGACACGCATGTCTTGATTTGCATGTTAGGGTCTGTCGCTTGTGTTCACCATTGAATCATGTCATACCACACCAGTTTTGCAACACGGCTTGTGAACGAAACTACCGCAGGACCATTAAATGTAAATCATAACATTCATGACATACATATCATAACTTTTATGTTATGACTAATCAAATGTGTTCTTTATACAGTCATGTTATGCCATACCAATTGTGGTATTGAAACCATTATCGAAACGGCCAGGAAAGCTAAAAGTCGCAGGCGGGTAGATAGATAGATAGATAGATAGATAGATAGATAGATAGATAGATAGATAGATAGATAGATAGATAGATAGATAGATACATAGATAGATAGATAGATTGATTGATTGATTGATTTGTGGGGTTTAACGTCCCAAAACCACCATATGATGATGAGGAACGCCGTAGTGGAGGGCTCCGGAAATTTTGACCACCTGGGGTTCTTTAACGTGCACCCAAATCTGAGTACACGGGCCTACAACATTTCCGCCTCCATCGGAAATGCAGCCGCCACAGCCGGGATTTGATCCCGCGACCTGCGGGTCAGCAGCCGAGTACCTTAGCCACTAGACCACCGTGGCGGGGCGATAGATAGATAGATAGATAGATAGATAGATAAATAGACAGATAGATAGACAGATAGATAGATAGATAGATAGATAGATAGATAGATAGATAGATAGATAGATAGATAGATAGATATGCTCAAAGTCGCAGAAGTTCACTAAGACATGCTTCACATTTAAAACAAATAAACGTTACTTCCAATAAATAAGTTTTTTTTTCACTTCATTCTATTCCATTGCTCCCATTGAGCATCTACGAAGCGTCTGCTTGTGTGCACACAACTGTTCCGGCGAGATTCGATCTATTTGAGCGATTCTTCGAGCCGCCATCTGCTGTAGACAGCAAAGTATCCTGAATCGTATATGTCTACGATGCGGTGTTCTAGAAGCTGTCTATTTTTCCGGCTACGTGAGAATTGTAATGAGACGTAAGATGGCCGCCGTTCAATTCACTGTCCATTTAGCCGTCTACGTCAATATTGGAACACGCCCAGTGCTCACCACAAAGGGCCGCGCTGTAGGAGGCTGCGCTGTTCAGCCGGGAAGCAGGTGACCATATCTAGCTGGTTGAACGCGCCAGACGAGCAGAAAAGGCCAGGGTGTCCTGCACCCATCCACAAGTGTTCTGCAGAATAGCGCTAGGCAGAACAGCTCCGGAGCCAAATAAAGTTTATTCTCTCTCTCTCTTTCACTCTCTCTCTCTGTCTTTCTCTCTCTTTCAAGCTGTGCCAAGGCAGCACAAACGCTACCAACGCTTTTCACAGGCACTGCGCATTGAGGCGGTCAGAGTCAGGTTCCTCTAGAAGGTGTGGCTCCTGTTGCTAGAGGCGAGGATAGGCGCGCGCACCCACAGCTGTTACTGACAGCTGCTGACACCGAAGCGTGACAGGGTGGGGACTCAGGTTGCTAGGAACGCGCGCGCCCGCAGCTGTTGCTATGGAAGAGGGCGGTGGACGTATCGCGAGGACGCCTGACATAGCCTAAGAAATGTATTCGCACTTAGAAGTGAGATTTGGTCACTATGTCGCATAGATGGTACCCACTCTTCATTCCTTGATGCCCGACGTCGGCGACAATGCCTTGTCTCAACGGGAGCTAGTTTTGCTCTGTCCACTATGTGGACATGGTCACTTGGGCCTCCACTAACTGTCTACAGCGCGTCGAGCATCACGCCGATTCCTTTCGGTCTTTCATCCACGCCGTCTTTTTGACGCCACGCAGCTTTCAGAAATTGCAGCACAAATGAAAAAGACGGAATGCGCTTCACAACAACGAATGCTGCTCCCAGGCACACGCTTTTAGAGGCACAGTTTACAGGCCATGCATCAACTATATTATCCTTAGCTCTTGACTTTGGTTTAACGTGCCCACCCACCTGACACACCTGGAACGACGGCACGCATCCCCCGCGCCGTTCTACAAACATCTAAACCCGTGAATACGCAACTCTAGACTTCTCTAGTTTAAGAGTCCCGTTATTATGTGTATCGTTCATTTCCTTTCTTTTTACGCTGGGCATGTGCCGGTAGATTTGATGCGTCGATGAAGGGAAGCGTGCGACGACGTCACGGCTTGCCGTATTTTTCTTAACAGAACGTGCTCTGCCGTAGTGGACGTATCATTATAATCGCGTCCCAGGCATGTCACAGTAGTAACACACGGGCAGGTGATGAAGTTCCTGACACTAATTGAAGTATCCCACAGTGGTTACAGGCTGAGATTAACGCAGCCCCCTTTCCCTTAAAAAAAGCCGGGTTTTGTGGACAAACGACACGTCGTGAAACGCCGATCAGTTGTGGAGTTTCAATGGTGAGGTTTTGATTTGGTTGTATTGGAGGACATGTAGGTAGCTACAATCCTCAGTATGCACCAAATGCTGCCGAGTAGCAGGAAACGATGGCACTTGGGAAACACGGCTCCACATGCCACGCTTGTTCTTGGTGCCACCGCAAATCTTTTCGGACAATCAGTCGAACTTGTGGAAATGATCGAATCGGGAGGATAATCTGCTGAGACATCGGTCTTTTGAATGATGTCAATGCTAGTCAAAAGCGTGAAATTGGCTTACCGTCTAAACTTCGCTCAATTGGCTAGTTGGCAGCACCTGGAGTATGCGGCAGTGCCCTATGAAGTTCCACATGGCGCGGAAGTTGTTGTTTTTTATGAAGAATAAGCCATGGACGTCTTCCGCCATTTTTTAAAGACAATAGTTTTTTTAGATGCCTTCGACAAAAAAAAATTGGTCTGTCTGTACATTTGCCTGTTTGTCAATTCTTACCGGCATCAGGTACTTGAAACAGCCGATCCTATCCGCAGCGCCCATTTATGTTGCTCAAGGTTTAGCGCTCATGCTTGTGAAATTGTCAATAAAAACCAATGATTGCGCATGTCTGGGGCACCATAACAACACGTCTATAGTCTGTATGTGAGCCTTTTACTAGAAAAAGCATACATAAGTCATTTTAAGGGCCATAGCGCTTATCACGGTGCACTGACTATGCAACGCTTGCAAGAAAGACGAGTGTTTCCAACGCTTTGCCTAAACGAGACGGTGGTGGCACCTACCCATCGCCTTGCGTTCTACACCGTATCACCTCCGAGATGGTCACGCTCACTAGTCTCAGAGCCACACGCTTTGTACCCTAAACAAACTGCCACATGGCGCTTATGTCTCACGTGTGACGTGACTTGATGCACTCGTTTGCCTCCGCTGTACGCTCGAGGCACTCTAACGCAGCGCCTACAGAATACCATTCCCCGATTTTCTTGCGCATAACATTAAATAAATGTCTTCTTCATTCCCTCCACACGCAAAACTATCGTCTTTCGACGACATTTGCAAATTACTTGCAGATGCGGGGCCAATTTTTTTGAAAAGATGTCCTAAATTATCTTCCTCTAGAATCAAGGGTAAACTATTGTCACGAGGGGTCGTGACGTGGCCGAAGCCAGGAGACTTTGCGTTTAAATTTAACTGTTTATTTGGGCGAACCTGTGCCTGGTAAACGGAAAGTCCGATTTCAGTAGCAGTCTTGGACTGATAGCGGAAAATGGAGCGTTGGCCGTCGATGAACTACTGACAAGCAGCGAAGCGCGTCGGCATTTATACTCTTGCCGTCGAAAGTTCTAGCGTTATCGCTGGTGGTGGCATAGGTTCGAGAATAATCTCTATAGTTCGCAGAGTAGGCGTGATCTTATCGAAATGATCTACTACAGTCCGGAAGCTTCTCAAAAACTGCAGGCGAGGTTTGCGCTGAGAATTGTCTAGTGTTTTGGGACGATAACAAAACTTGGGAAATGGAACTTGGGCGTGGCGTCGGGTCACGGCTGCGTTGGCTTGTTCCGCTGCTGCTATCTTGCTTCATCAGGTCACCTTCGGTAAGTGAGGTTTCGCCGTCAGGGCTTTGCCTGGTTGGCGTTGTGTTCGGAAAGCTTCGTCGCGGCGTCGTCGTCGTCGGAGGATCTTCGGTAGTTCGTCGCACAGCAACCGCACCTCCAACGATTGCTGCTCTTAATTTCCCGTATACGGGCTAAGAGACAGGCCCTCCATCGGTTGCTGCCCTTAGTTTCCCGGATACAGGCCAAGAGACCGGCCCCGCGTTGGGCGAGAATACTGCCGACGATGCGGCGACGTGCGGCGGCTGGGCGATGGTGAACGGGAAGGGCTTCGTGGTGTCCACTGAGTTCCTGTCAGGTAGTCGTCGATGTCACGGGGCCGTTCTCCTGGCTGTGGACGCGGTGCAATAACGGTGAAGCAATGCAGTCCCATCTGTCGGTACTGGTAATGGCCGTATGTGTGCCTGACCTCGCCGCAGTGGTAGCAGAGCGCGCGGTGGTCAGGGGTGCGCAGGACGTCAGCCTTCCTCGGCGCACTGCGCTGGGCTGCTGGCGAACGGTATGATGTCGGTGGGGGTGGGGGTGGCGGTGGCGTCTGGCGACGGAAGTGCGATGGTGCAGGGTTTTGGTGTGCGCGTGGAGGTGGGCTGCAGCAGCATAGCTCATGGCTTGTAGCTGAGCGTTTTGAGGCTGAGAAACGCCCAGCGATTGCCGGATCTCCTGGCGTATGACGTCCGCGATGAATTCCACGTGAGGCTGCGCTGAAGGTAGTAATTTTCGCAGCTCCTCTTGCACTATCACACGGATCGTCTCACGCAAGTCAGTGGTTCCTAGCACTTGAATGCCGGCGTAGCTTGTACGCGAGAAGCTGCGGTTATATTACCGCGTGCGCAAGTCAAGCGTCTTCTCTATCGTAGATGCTCCTGAAATGAATTCAGCGACCATCTTTGGCGGGTTTATGATCAGCCCGGCGAAGATTTCTTGCTTTTATCCTCGTATGAACAGACGGACCTTCTCCTCGGGCATGTCGGAGTCAGCGTGGTGGAAGAGTTTAATCATATTTTTCATGAATAGCGCCACGTTTTCATTTGGCATCTGCATGTGGGTTTCGAGGAGAACTGCGGCCTTCTCCTTGCGCACCACACTTGCGAAAATGGTGAGGAACCTGGCGCGAAAGACGTTCCACGTTGTAATGCTTCGCTCTTTATTATCGAACCAGGTCCGAGCAGCATCTTCTAAGGCGAAATACACAAGCCGGAGCTTGTCATCGTCTGAATGGTTTTTGAAGGCGGCGATGCGGTCGAACCTTTCGATCCAGCTTTCCGGGTGTTTCAGTGGCGAACCGCGGAAAGTTGGCGGCTCTTTGGGTTGTGGGAGCAGGATTTGTGCAGGCAGCACGGGGGTGGTCATGGTTGCAGTAGTTGATGTCGCGATCCGGGTCTGCCTGGCTGCTTCAGGAAGGGCCCCGTACTCTGGTTGTAGCCCCTCTACCTGCGGCTTGTTCGCTGTTCAGGGTTAGCGTCCGTGTCTTCTTTGCCGCTTGGGCTGGGGTTGTGGCTTGACGGGGGCGTCCAGAACATCAAAGAAGCAGCACCTCCATCAGACGACACGAGGGGTCGTGACGTGGCCGAAAACAGGAGACTTTGCGTTGGAATTTAAATGTTTATTTGGGAGAACCTGTGCCCGGTAAACGGAGTCCGATTACAGTAGCAGTCTTGGACTGAGCGGCGAACGGAGCGTCGGCCGTCGATAAACTACTGACAAGCGGCGAAGCGCGTCGGCATTTATACTCTTGCCGTCGAATGTTCTAGCGTTATCGCTGGTGGTGGCGTAGGTTCCAGAATAATCTGTACAGTTGGCAGACTAGTTGTGATCTTATCGAAATGATCTACTACAGTCCGGACGCTAATCGAAAACTTCAGGTGCGGTTTGCGGTTTGCGCTTAGAATTGTGTAGTGTTTTGGGACGATACCAAAACGTGGGAAATGGAACGTGGCACTATCTTGTACTGCTCAAGCAGTTCCTTAATAGAAGTAGTTCGAGACTTTCCCCTGACCTGAGCTCTGTGAGCTAGGCTGCTTTCAGTCGTGTCTTCAGACCCCCATATTCTAGAACGCACTTTCACTCAACGCTCCACCTTCACTTGAAAAAGCCAAAGGGAGTGCCATCTATAGGCAGAGGAACTTAATGTATATCTGATAATTTGCTGCTATTCGTGACTAGCGCAGCGTCATTTTCAGCCGAGCAGTGGCGCAGTGCTCCACCCTGTCAAATGAAGGGTGAAGCTCGAGCCTAGGAGCGTTTGTGAACACGGAGGATAGAGCCCGAGTAGCCAAACACTTGTCCATTTCTTAATGAATCGATGTGGAAAGCGCATCAATACATGCGCGTAGCAAGCGTCTCAGCATTGGTTTCTGTAACAAACCAGAGCCATGATAGTGAAATAAAACTCGACATTCCTGAGGTCGCCAGCACAGTTTAATTTGTCGCAATGCCATCTAATTCTTTTTCTAGCATTGCTAAGAACGTCTGTGAATCTCGGATATGCCGGTACAACGATGGTCTTGCTAAGACATTACTGAGAGAATGGTAGACGAAGAAAGTGCTTAACAGCGCAAACAATAAGAGGGGATATAGGAGACGAAAACAGCGCGCTGAACTAACAATCAAAGTGCATTGCAAACAGACTGTAATTTATAGCGAAACAGAATCTGCGCGTATCCACGCAACATAAGCGAAATTGCGCATGCGTGCGCCAAACAGCCTACCTTATCAAGAGCTGGTCATACCAGTGGACCCCAGATAAATAACTTCACAGCCGTGAAGAAATATCGAGGATGCGCTAACACAGGAGACACCACGTTGTTGAATGCGGCAGGTGTCGCTAGTCTTGCGCTCGCGCCTATTTTTATATCGCTCCATGATTACATACTTGTCAAGAATTGGCTGACAAGCATATTTCTTACATTGGTTCACGAAATGGCTGGGAATGGAGCTTTTAGGGTGTAGGCATACTCCCTAAACCGATCTTTTATGCATCGGTCTGTTTGGCCAATGTAACAGAGCCCACATGTAAACAATACCTTGTGTAAAATCGCTAAAACAAAGTCTACATAGCGCGTAGCATGTTTCTTGGTGCATGCTTCTTTCTTAGGTCCTCCACTGTTGACCCTGCGATATAGCCCAGCGAGCTTGTCGCATGCGCAGAATACAACTCCCATACACCTATTTTCCCAACGACCTTCTTAAGCCTATATATGATAAACCTCGTGTACATAGGAATAAACAGCCGTGCAATAATGAGGCTTGTTGAGTTAGCTGTTGCTTTGTACTTTATCAGGCCCTTTTAGTGACGTAAGGAGAGTGTCGGTGATGGAAGTTAGCAGGGTATTAGGAAAACCTGCCTGTTAAAGAAAGTGAACTTGGTGTGAAAAACTGCATTCTATCTGGTGGTGACAAGAGCGAGTTAGAGCTGCCTTGGGCAGGAAAAAGCTATGCTTCGCTTGACTATAGCTAAAAATGGGTGGTCGTAAAAGGAAGAAGACTTTTCTTTCAGCATGGCTCCTACCGCTAACATACATGGCCCACCAAAAAGCATTTTTAAGTATAAAAATTGTAGCATGTCATCATAAATAACCTCCGACGTTCAATCTATTTGCATGATTTCACGCTGAAATACGTCAAATATCTCGCCGGTGGTTCGCCGAGGATCAGCTTTGTCGATGGGGTAAAACACTAAAAAGTCGTCGTTGTACCAGAAAACTTTAACTGTGCTAGTCTGATAAAGGTTAGCCATGAGACTTCTGTTATAACGCGTGAGTAAAAAGTCACTAAGAACCGGAGCTAGACACGAGCCAATACAAACTCCTTCCCACTGAGTGTAGGAGGGATTGATTTTGCCCAAGCATCATTGCGGAATTCTGACAAGGCGACGGCTTCTGTTCCTGATGTTGTGGGACCTACTCCAACGAATGTTCCAACCTGAACTTTGAAACTCAGGCAAGATTGAGTGGTGGGTGCTTCGTTCCAAGAGGGGCCTCGAGTCCAAACATTGTTTCTCTGTTGAAGCTTACCTTCGTATTGTCATTTGCACAGATACGCTGTTTATTGCAATTGCTCGTGGCATTGTCTTGTGGAATTATTAAATGCCTCACGCATAACCATAATCAGAAGTATAACCAGACTTATTTATACCATAGCTTTGCAGCGGCCTTTGTTATAAATTCGGCCACTGGTGTGCCGATGGCACTTATGGCAGAAGCTTTTATTTAGTGATTGTAGTGACGTGACGGCGTCCAACGTTGACTAGCCGTCGTCACCGGTTTAATGAGCACACGAAGACATACAGTTCAGTGTGAAAGCGAGATGCCGAAGTAGAGCAGAGGCCGTGGCATCTAGCCATCCAGAAGCACATGAACTTTCATGGCGCCTCACGCCACGAGCTACCGATACTCATCGTCTTTCTGTGGCTGGCTGGCCTCCACTAGCACTGCACAACTTGAGCCCTACACCTAGCATGTTTCGCGATAGAAAATTGATATATGTAGCGAGGACATATAAACTCTAGATACATCTTCTTGGAGTGTGCACTGGGAAGCACGTATGTCGTCAGGGATAGAAGAAGTCCGACAGTTCCCATGAACGGCAATGGGAATAAGGCAGTGGGCGCGAAACTCGATGATTGCGTGTCGCTAGGATCACTAAAAATCAGAGGGGCGCGTTGGAAATGGTCGTGGTAGAAGTGATGTTCATGAACGGCGGGGTCTACGTAACGCCAATGGCTGAACATTGCAGCTTCTCGAGCGTCAAAAACAGTGCGTCTAACGTGATGTGCGTTCTGGGTGGAGCACGCGTCGTGCGCTGCGTGTAGACAGGACACTGCCACTCCTCACAGGATGACAAGACGGCGGCTGTGAAGAGGAATGGCTGTTTGCAACACTAGATAGTGTCGGCGAGACGGGTTGGCCACAGAGCGTGCGGATTGGCTGCTCAGAAAGATGAGAAAGGAACGCAAGCAAATCTTGGAAGCCCTTTTAGCCCCTTGAGGCGTTAGAGGAAAAATCTAGATCCTGCTGGCAGTCTACAAGCGCTTGAGCAGCAGGCACCGCTGTGTTGGGGAAACTCTCAGCGTGCAGTGCGACAGTGGGCTTTTGGTCCATGGTGGGACTGTTGTTACAGCCTTTCACAAATGTTGGGACAGGCGCCGACTCTGCAGGCGAATAAACAGGCTTTGCTGAAATTTTCGAATTACCCGGAGCAGATAATGCAGCTTATTAGGTTTCTGCGCTAAAAAAGCCAGCGTCTATAATATCTCTGACGGAGGGAGGTGGCAGTGGCTCTGGTGTCAAAACCGCCCCATCGAGGGAAGGACTCATGTACCTCGAGTTTGAGTGTCTCCGTCGATGGGTTGGTCAAAGCAAGAAGGTGATGTCCGTCACCTGTGTGCCCAGTTGTCACCATGGGAATGATCAGGACTGGCTATGATGTAAAAGTCATCCTAGAAGGGGGTGTTGCAGGTACCTTAGTGTCGATTTTGCGAAAAGGGTGACGTTTGATGCCGTAAACTGCAGCAAGGCGTCTCGCAGGTCGTCGTAAGGTCGAGCGCTCCAGGAGAAGTACGTTAGACGGCGTTTATGATCATGTGTAGGATGCTATTCGACACCGTTCTCTGACCAGAGGGAGCTGCGTTGGTGGCACTAGCCTATTTCTAGTTCGCTGACGTTCGCCGTTAGAGGCACGCAGAAAACAGGTGCGCACACGCATCCCCGTGCATCCCTGCTGCAATACCCCGCTCACGCGGGCAGGGAGACGCGAGCATCGCGTTGTATTTTGACTGACCCCGCCCTAATTTGCGTTTTTTTCTCCGCTTGATACTGCGTTCTGGTGCAGCAGTTCCCCTGTAAAACTCGACTGCACGGTGCCTGTACCCCGTACATGAACTCTTGGATTCATATGTTAATGCGATCCAAGGCCACCGCAAACTTCTAAAACCATGACTGCAGACGAGCGGTTCGTATTGGCGGCAGGGGGCACTGTGAGCGCTCAGTAGTTCGGCATTTGGCGTTCAGACTAGCAGGGTGAATGGACGTGTTCTTGAGCGCTCCCGATTGACTGCGCATATAAGTGGTTTTGCACGTTTTTACCTTGCCTTCATAATTATTAAGGCAGCAGTGAAAATCTTTGTAGCTCTTCTTACATTGTACGGCTTTTCTGAGATCAGTCACCAGGTAGTTACTAGTTTGCGCGTGTGTGTGTGTTTTTATTTCTTTGTGTTTTTATCTCGTGCCCCCCCCCTCCGAGGTGGAGGTGCACGTGCATTGAACAGGCAAATGTTTGTAGTAGTGCTCAGACATTCTCGTAGGGCAGGAATCATGTTTTGTATATATCGAGTGAACTGTCCTAAGAACAATCGGTGTCGTAAAAACGTGGTTAAAGAGACTGTATAGTGTTGAGGATGCGGGGTGATTTCGAAAATGGACCCAAGTAGAGGAGGCTGACGCGTAGTGTAGGCAATGTGAGGTCGAGGAAAAAATGGAGAAAACGATTGCTGCCCAGAGTTAACTGCTGTTGAGAATCACCGAGCTGGACACTGCGTTGGCGAAAGAGCAAGGAAAAACGAGAACAATGCGAGAAAGGCTGAAGCCCACCGAGGAAGCAGTGGCCAAGGTGAACAGAGCAGCGGCCGACGGAGAAAACAGTAGGACACCGGCAACCAGAACGGCTAAGAAGAAAGAGCAAGCAAGTTTGAAAAAAAAAACAGGTTCAGCCAGTTCAATTGTTGCAAGGCCCAGCTACAGCGAAGTAGTGGTGGGGTTGGGAGGAGACAAAGCAGCCGGCGTCACAGGTGCAAGAAACCCCGAGATGCAAGACGCTCCTGCTGAAAAGTCACACCATGCGATAATTACCGGGGACTCGAATTTAAATCGATGCACAGAGGCCATCAAGAAGAGGGTAAGAGGTGACAAGAGGGTTGCAGTAGGGGCGTTCCCAGGACGCAAGCTGGAAGCAGTCATGAGGAAAGCGAGCGCAAAACTCAAAACAGCTGATAGACGAAACCTCGTCATAGTTTCAGGTGGTTTAAACGATGTCTTAAATGAAGATACCGCAGGACTAGCACCCCACAGGCGAAAGGCGTCGAGGACATGCGCGCCACTTCTCCTCAGGTACACGTACTGATATGCACGATACCGGAGGTACCGGTGCGCGATGGCAACCTGCAAATGCGGTTGTCAACACAAACCGAGAGATATGGCGAATAAGTCGAGAGAAAAGCTTTGAGGTCGTGGAAATAAATAGAGGGTGCATAGGTGGGGTGGTTTTCAGAGAGACAGAATTCGCTTCAATATGCGGTTAGGTCATGAGGTGGGATGTGAACTGCAGGACGCGCATTGGTTTTTTTTTTTGGGGGGGGGGCACGCGGGCCCTTCGTGGTGAAGGATAGCTAGTAACGAGGAAAACAACCAGGGAGACTCTTTGGCAGGTGGTATGAACAGATACGATTCCAAGGTGGCACCAGTATCTAAGTCCGGGGCAGAAATAGACGTAGCGACCAGCGCCGAGTTCATTCAGACATAGGGTATACATACATTTAGGGTGGCAGGAACAGGCTGAAGTGGGAAGAGGTAGAAGAACAGTTAAGGGATTAGAGGCCGATTGTATGCGGCTTGGTAGAAAACCATCTTAGGGACATGAAACAACCTCCTAACAATCCGGACTGCGTGTGGGAATATTGTAATAGAACAGAAGGCAGCAGAAAGGGGGGTTGAATTGGGGCATTCATTCATAAAAGTGCAGACTGGCAAAGGGTCAAGCAGGCGTGTAAGGAACATTTATGGCTAAAAGCGAAAGTGGCAGGGCAAAGGACATTCCTTGGTTTGGTGTACTTGTGGACGGGAGCAAAGACCAGAGAAGAAAACCAGGCAATGGTAGTGTATAACAAAGGACATTAAGGAGTTAGGAGGAGAGTGCGATATACGTATGCGAGATATGAATGAGCACATAGATGATATAGATGGGTACGCCAACCCAACAGGCGAAATGATCATGGATATGTGTGAAAGGCATGATTTGATAATTTGCAACTGTACCGAGAAGCGTGAAGGGCCAATAAAATGGGAGGTAGGAAGGCTTCAGCCGACGATAGATTACGCACTGATGTCCCTTAGGATTTATGATAAGCTCGGGGGAATGCACATAGATGAACGTGGCTTCAGAAGTCTGGGTAGTGATCAAAAACGTATGAAGCTAAGTTTTGGAAGAGCAGCGAAAGTGGGAAGGAGACAAGGTGAGCACCTACAGTAAAAAATTTATTCAGAAGGGCAAACAGAAATGGCTACTAAACAAATTGAGAAAGTAATCACTTAAGATATTAAAACTGTGTGGACATACGCGAATATAATTAAACTGTTTGAACTAGAGCTTGCTAAGGCACGTAACAAGTCATACCAGAAAAGAAGACACAGACCAATAAGTTGGTGGGATGAGGAAGTTAAGAGAGCCAGAGCAAAATGTCAGGAAGCCTCTTGGGAACAGAACATGCTAAGCAGTGGGTTGAACCACCAGATAATGTTGAAAGAACATGGTAAATCTTTCTAAGCTGTAAAAGGGATGCATTACTTCTGATCAATAAAGAAATTTGAAAAAAGGGAGCTTAGTGGCTGGCAGAAGTACACAAGAACGATAAAAAGGCAGCTGCGAAATTTTGGAACCATCTAAACTCCCTAAGAAAGGAGAAGAGCCTACAGCAGAGATTTAGGTGCTAGGCTAGAAGGAGACGAAGCTATTGAATATATAAAAACAGGGATGACAGAAAATTTTCAAAGAAAAATTGCTTTAAGCACCACAATACACAAGGATGAATCAAGTGGTGCAATGGCTCCTGAATTCACGCTGTGAAATTTTTCACAGCGTGAATGGAAAGGGCTGAGAAGAGGGTTCCTAGTAGTACATCAACAGGCCCAGATGGTATTCCAATTACGCTGATAAAGGCATTAGGTCCAAAGTCTAAGCAGGCATTGAGAGAGGCAGTGAGCAAAATAATAATCGATGGTGAAATCCCTGATAGATGGAAACTTATCAGGATGAGCATGATCTAAAAAGGAAAGGGGAAAAGCTGACATAACCAACTACCGTCCTATAACAGTGACAACAGTGGTCTACAGGCTCGCGATGCAGATTATAAAGGCAAGACTGCAGGCATGGATAGAGGATGAGAGGGTGCTGGGGGAACTGCAGAGTGGGTTTCGGAAACACAGGAGGTTCGAAGACGATCTCTTGTCACTGACGAAGTGCATCGTATTAGCAGAAAAGGAACACAGACCCCTGTGGCTAGCATTTTTGGATATCAAGTGAGCGTACAATAGCGTGGTTCAAGAAGACTTTTGCGGAATATTGAACACATTAGGCGTGGAAGATGGAGTCACTAATCTTTAAAGGATATCTGTAAAGGTAACAAGGCAGTTATATAATGTAAAAAAGAGGTATCCAAGCCTGCAAAGGTAAAACGGGGGCTTAGGCCGGGGTGTCCTCTGTCGCCCTTGTTATTCATATTGTACCTACAAGGATTAGAGCCCAGATTAGAGGGAAGTGGACTGGGCTTCAACCTCTCTTTCGTTAAATAAGAAAAGCTCACTGAACAGGCACTACTAAAATTTATGTACGCTGATGATATAGTGCTAGTGGCCGACAACAAGGGAGATTTGCAGAGATTGGCGGACATCTGTGGTTATGAGGTAGATAGGTTAGATTTCAGATTCAGTAAGGAAGCATCAGCCACCAAGATTTTAAACTTAATGAAAGTAGTGAGCTTAGAATACAGGAGGTCACGCTAGAGATAACAAATAAATACAAATGTCAGCATATGGATAAGCAATGGGGCTGAGTACCTAAGGGAACACGAAATATATGTCACGACTAATGATAACAGGAATGCAGTGGTGATGAAAAACAGGGCATTGTGGAATTAAAATAGGTATGATGTTGTGAGAGGGATATGGAAGTGTTCATGGTTCAAGTCAGACGTTCGCGAATGCGGTCTTGTGCATGAAATCAGATGTTCAAGCAAAATTTGAAATTAAGCAACGTGGAATAGGTAGGCTTGCCTTAAGAGCTCACCGGGATATACCAAATCATGGAGTACAAGGTGATAGGGGATGGACATCATTTGAGGGCAGGGAAGCTGGCAGCAAGATGAAATTTGAGAAGCGATTGAGAGAAACGGGGGAAGAGCGTTGGGCTAGGAATGTATTCCGCTATTTGTACATGAAGAAAGTCGATACAAAATGGAGGAATCGAACCAGAAAATTCACTGGTAAGTGCTTAGAAAACAGCAAGGGGCCAAACAAAAAAGATATTTTGTTTAAGAATAACGTGAAGAAAACTGAGACAATATGTGAAGAATTGGTATGGTGGAGAAGTCGGCACTAGAGATCTATCGAACTTTCAAGATGGAAATCACCAAGAAAAGGAACTATCATAATACTTGAGGTAGTTCTCTACTGCTTCAGGCCAGGGCGGGAGTATTGCGAACCAAGACATATCGTGCCAAATACGAAGGGGTACTCACGGTATGCAGTGCATGTTGAGAGGAAGAGAAAACTGCCGAGCACTTGATAATGTTCTGTAAAGGGCTTCCCCCTATCGTTCAGAATGATGGCGCAGAGCTTTTCAAAGCACTTGGGTCTAGGAACAGGGAGGGTAAAATAGACTTTAAGCGGGTAGAAATAATAAGAAAGAGGTTATTAGATTGGTTTCTAAAGTCAAGGCACAAGTGAAAATTAAACCCTTCACTGGAAAGTAAGAGTCCCCAACCTCACTATTTAAAGGAAAAAAATACATCTAGTTTTTGGTTCATTAAGTATTACGGCTTGGTGGCGTGAGTCACAGCCCGATCTAAAGGGTAAAGTCATATCAATCCATCCATGCAGTTACGGGTGCACTCAACATCGGCTCTGTGGATTTCTTCAATTTCTGCAGATCATCACCACTACACCCTTCAATTCTGGGTTTCTCGTCAGCAACAAGTTTTAAAAGAACAAAGCTTTATTAGTGAAACCGCCTTCGTTTCCGCTAAAACAGAGCAGCGCTGGATGGTCTGGCTTCTGTTCCAAGGCACCACTGGCTCTCGCCATTCTTTCAGCCTTCTTGAGTAGCCTCCACTGGTCCTCAAGAGCCGGCCTGTACAGCATTGCCTCCCACATCTGTCTGCTGTTGACGTCTTCGTGTTTTTTGGTGTGTGCCGTACATTCCCACGTGGTATGGTAGAGCGTCGGTGGGCACCACACCACTGTCACAGAACTCTATGCTGTTGGTTAGTGCGTATGAGATTTTTGTTTATGTGATGTTTTAGAGCCGACGTATGGTCACAGAATCCAAGGTGGCGAGGTTCTTGTGCGGTTCTGGGTAAACTCACCGTAAATCTTCGTAGTGTTGCACGGTCGCTTCGTAACTGGGATCGATAGCTGTCGAGTCCACCATGGTGTTGCCTTCGGCAGCTCCGTAATTAGTGAAACTTCGAGCCACCTGATGAGCATAGAGGTTCCCAGTAACACTCTCTTGTTCCAGGGTCTAAGTGATTGGGTATAGATTATGTCCTGCTGTCTTCTACATTGGGTATGTATACGGTGTGCCTTGCTGCAGATTTTTCCTTTTTGATAATTTCTATTTGCAGCCTGAGACTCTGAGATGATATTCAGCACAGTGTTGCGCTGCATGCCTTTCCTTATAGCCAAGGCAATGGCAATATCTTCTGCTTCTATGATAGCTGTTTGAGAGACCGAAGCACAGGCTGTGATCTTAACACTTCTGTTTACTAAAGCCACTTTCATGTTCTTTGTGTTGGCCCAGTATGGCGAAGCATTCATCTGTGGATCTCAAAATATTCGAGAACGTTGTTTTTTCATTGTATGCCACTCGAGATTTTCTTCGCCTTCCGTAGAATGTCGGATCAATATTTTGTGGTGTTGGTGATACCACGTACAAATCTCTAATCTGGCACGGTAGTGCCTCGATCTGTTGGTGTGCGCTTATACACCTCTCAAAGCTGACTCTTCGAAGCAAAGCTCCTCCTGCTGGAGTTTGCGCCAATCGAGTCTAGTTCACTATGAGTTAGGCCTCAGCTAGGTGATAAAGGGTGTTGTGGAGGCCGAGGTATAGAAGCTTCTCATTAGAAGTGCTACACAGCAACCTTCAAGTTGTCTTATATGCCATTTTTATAATTTCTTCAGCCTTGTCTTATTCCTTTCTAATAAAGCATGGCAAGGGATCGAGTACATAACTTTGCTGATTATCAGGGTTTTTATGAGTTTGAGGATGCCATGCTCTCCCATTCCTTTCCAATTATGGGCCACACAAATCACTATCTGATTAATCTGTTGCGTTTTTTAATTGAGTTTAAAGTATGCAGACACCTGTTGTTGAATAGTAGTCACATTATCCGCTCTATAAACTTTAACCACACTGAAATAACCGTCCCTGAAGCTTGATCTCGAGCGTGACTGCAAGGTCTGCTCTTTGTTTCTTGTCTTTTGTGAGGCGAATCAGTTCGAACTTCTCCGGCGAGCACTGTAATCCTCTTTTTTGTATATGTTTCTATATATTGGCTGCCAATCGGAGCTTTCTCGCAGTTTGCTCAAGTTGCCTTTTGTTATCTCTATTGTAATATCACCCTTATATAGATAATGCCAAATGTCGGGAAACTTTTTGAGCTTTTTAGGCAGTTCAATCATGCCTAAGTAGGGGAGTGTAGGCGAAATGACCGCTTTTTGTGGTGTGCCTCTGTTTGAAATATACAATACATCGGATTCATTATCTCCTACTTTGATGACAGCTGTTCTTACGTTCAGGGAGCTTCAAACGTAGTGATACGTCCTCATACCGCAGTTGATCTTACCTAGGCCGTCCAGTATCCCTTTGTGGCTTATGTTTTCAAAGGCTCCCTTTATGTCAACGGCCATGAAAATGTGTTCTCATGCCTCGGGTACGCTGGTTAAGTCTTCCTCTTTTAAAAGCAGGGGATTGTTCAGTCTTGAAAGATGTGTCCTGAAGCCAAACATGGTTTCAGGCATGAAGTTTTTCTCATCAAGATGACGTTGTAGTCGAGTGTTTACTAATCCTTCGAACACCTTTCCTAGACAACATGTGAGATATATGGGTTGAAGAATTTTAAGGCCAATTTCTTTCCTAGTTTTGGGGATCATGATAATAACAGCGTATTTACATTGATGTGTCATTTCTTTAACCCAATTGCCATTTATGAAGCTCGGGAAGGCTATAATAAATTCATCGTTCATGTTTGTGATCATGGCATTTGATGTTTTATGCGCCCCTGCCACTGTCTTTAGCTTTGCACTGGTGATTGCTTCTCGCACTTCTGCTTCCGTGAAGAGCTTATCAATTCCTCGTTACGGGTGGCCATTGTAGTTAACTTGGTACGGAGGTATTAAGGCATTTTTCACCAAAACATTTGGTATGGGGTGCATTGGGAAGTTTGTCTTTGGTGCTTGGGTACAAGTTCTACCCTCTTTCCAAGTTCTCGCTTTCGCGTCTTGTTTTGAGTGCGTAAATCATTTTTCTAAGAATGCTTCATGTTTACACTGTTCCTAGTGTTCTCTCTAACGAACCACAAAAGCCTTTTCAGTTGGCCCCTGCAAGTTGATTAGCGTATTCTTCAGCCTATTTGATTACGTTTTTGATTTTTGTTTTGAGCTTACGGTTGCGTTTACGCCTTTTCTATTGCTTGGTAAAGCTTCTTTGTGCATCTTACAAATGTAGCAGGTGAAGGTCGACGTTAGGTGTTTTCTTCATTCTTGTGACACTTTTGGTGTGTTTATGTTTCAGCTCTCGGATGACTTCGCATCACTGGTTGAAGTCAGTTATGTTTGTAGTTTCTTTGTAAGAAAATTTATACGCGCTCGTCAGTCTGTTATTTTGGCTGTATTTGCGAAGTATGCCTGCGCGGATTTTGGTACTGATATTGTAATGACACTTCCTGAAATTTCAAGGGTGTTGTGCCACTCCGCCATTGGACAGTTTTTGGTTATGGTGAGACCCGGGCTTGTGTCTGCGGAGATACTATTTTTTTTCTTGTTAGCATTCCAGGGTCTGCAATGGTGTAATGCCTAGCGCTTCTATTTGTCTTGCAATATTCTTGCCTTTAGTGTCTTGGGTTGTGGGATCCAGTTCAAACGCCTCGCGTTACAATCTCCAACACTCACTAGAGGGCTCCCGTTCGCGATTTTGCTGCCTCTTGAAAGAGTTTGTCAAGTATTGCTCACTTCTGACTAGGTTCGCAGTAAATAATATTCATAAAGATGCCTTTTCCTGGTGCCTTTATATATGAATTCAGTTTTTATGTACGGAATATCCATTCCTTTTGTTGTTTTGTGACATCGCTGTAACTGTCTTGTCCACTAATGTTGCCACCTGCCATTTTTATGCACGGTACTGAAGGACTAATTTTCTTGTAACTTCGGGTTAGTTCCGCCTTTTTCTAGTACTATGATGGCGGGTGACTTTTGTTGTGCCATCACCAGTATTGAAATTTGCCCCACTTCACGCAGAACTCCCGGCAGTTTCACTGTCATATTTAGCAATCTTCTAAAATTCTGTTTGGTTTATTGTGCATTTTATGTGTCCTGGGTCATGACTGCTATCTTAGCCTATTGTAAACTTTCTCGGCCTTTTCTCTTATGCTGCTGCTGCCTGTGACATGCTTTCGCATGGCTTTCGCGAATTCCATTTGCTGTGCCTGGATTTTCTTCTCCTGTACTACAACTTCTCGATGTATCTCTGTCATCACTCTCTTCATAATGGAGGGTATAACTTCTTGTGTGCTGGCTTTCAGTAGTGAAACAGCAATAAAGCTGTCCTCTTCTATAGTCGGCTGCTTTTGTCTTTTCTGTCCCGCCAAGGTTTGCATGGGGTCTTGCACATGCTGCAATGGTTGCTTTCTTAATTCCCTGTTTTCTCTTTTAAGGTCCCCTATTTGAAATCACAGTAGCTCTAGCTCGTGTTCTTGGTGATGGAGTTGTGTTGTGTATATTAAAGGGATGGAGGCCTTTGCTGGCCAGCTTACCTTGTTTTTGGCTTTCTTTTTCTGTGCCTATTTGACGGGATGCTCCTGCTGTTTTGTTGCCTGGTTCTGTTCTTGGTCACTTTCCCCATTGGTGGAGCAGCCTCGAGAGCCAAACATGGATTGGGATCGGGACCTGGATTGGAACACCGATGGCGTCCCGTCCCGCAATGTAACACCCTCGCGGTCCGTGCTTAACCAGCGCCTCTTTAATACACCTTTAGTTCGCGGTCGGCTTCGCCGTTGCAGGAGAAGTTGCGGGACTTCAATGCCGCTGTGGGATAAGTCTCTCAACACAGAGCATACACTGGTTCACACGTGTGTACTCCTTTAGGGTTCCTTAGTCTGCAGTTACTGCATGCTTTTGCTGTCGGTGTTAGGGCAAATGTCCATTCGATGTCCTTGGGATTTTCACAGTTTGCAATAGTGTCAGGTGGGTTGATTTGGAACGCATCACATCTCACCACCGTAACGGTAGACGAAGCGTGGCATTATCGGTCTGTCGAACGTTATGACTTCCGAGTATTCTTGATGAAACGATTATCACACCTTGCGTGCGCATTTCAAGATAGCTTAAAAGCTCGGCTTCTGGAGTGTTGCGCTCCAGCCCATGCATCACAATTTGATGGTATCGTTCAGGTGTTAGTATGTAAGTGTTCATCGGGTGCTTAATGCCATTAAGCCCTAGTGTTCTAATCTTCAAGTTCTATGCGCCACTTCTTCGTAGGGCGTACTTGCGATGATTAAGTTTGACCCGTTGCGAAAGCGGAGCAAAACATTTATCATTCTTGCAGCTCTCTGGCTAACCACTTGCACGTTCTATTGTTCGCTAAAGATCGTAGCTTTTAGGTTCTTTCACGACTAGCCCTGGCTTGGGCTGCATGGTAATATTCATATCCTTTTGGGAAGCGGTGCCGCGTGCGTTATCCACCGACCTCGTTCAGGTGGTTCCCCATGTTTTGCTTCCTCTCCTGCAGGCGTTGTGGCATTGCTGCTGTCGCCTTCGCCAGTGCCAGCGCTTCCAGCTTAGCTGTCATCGGAAGCTGCTCGTGTTTTTCGTTTTCTTAAGCATTTTCACTCTCACAGTGATAATGCAACTTACCGCTGCCCGTTCATAGCGTCTCCCTTTGCCGAGTCCTCCTCGTCGCCGACATCGCTGGTCGACGCCCCGTGCGTTTCCTCGTCAGGTGCGAGGAAGTCTTCATCGGCGTCGGCCATACATGTCCTTCGAGTTTCAATGTCTTGGTCAGCCGTGTTCATGGCATCCTTGCCCTTTTGTGGGTTGTTGTTTGTTGGTATATCGATACTCGAGGTGCCACGCTTCGGTAGGAAGCTGGCTGCCGGCGTTCCGCACAACACTCCGCCGGTAGAGTCAGCGTGGCAAGCTGGCATGATCAGGCATTCCTTCTATGTTGGTGAGATAGTTGGCACCACCTAAAAATACATATTTGCGCCTGCGTGTACAACACGCGGCGTAACCAGTCGCATATGCGAGTTTTCGCCCGTGGTGTGAAGGACAGCCAACACTTGCTCACATTACATGGGAATGTAACGTAAGGCCAACCAAAATCTGACGCCTCAGATCTCGGCGAAAAAAATCACGACGAAGCAGTGGGAGACCTTGCTCGCCAGCGAGGAAAAGAAGGCCTAAGTAGTGCTCCTGGACTAGGCTCGGCAGACTGCTGAGGCCAGTGGAGCCCTGGACTAGGGGCCCCACTCGCTTGCATCTAACCCTTATTTATTTTTTCTCTGTAATACTCGTTTTTCCATCCACTCATTTTATGTTATCAGAAGAGGCTGGGTCCGCTTGTCCAGAAGAATGGTATCAACGTAGTCTTGGAGTACACCTCGCAATCTAGTGATCACGTGATCTCGACCTCTACTTCGCACAATAATTCCCGGGGCCGACGACGCGTACACGTCTGCACTAATCGGGGCCACAAGGCGATCTCTTCACAAGTTCTACGATTGACTTAGACACCAATCCAGTCCAGGTGGCCCACCTTTGACACTTTGAGACAGATTTCGCTCCGGCGTCTCCGCTGACTGTCTAGGGAAGCCCGTTGTGGCGGCTCTCAGCCCAGCGATGGCGGCTACCAACGTAGTTACGAGCTATGACCCTGTCTCAACGCAAGTAGGGTTGATGAGCATTTCTTCCCCTGGGCGAGGTATGCCATCATAAGACGAATATCTTGAGCATATGGTGCAAACAAGGAAACGCGAACAAGCGCAATGTTACGGCTATATTCATTCGCACAAATGAGTTACCGAGAAACTCTGCGCCAGAGCACTGTACTCTGGCGTATGGTAACAGGAAAAAATCTACCAATGAAACACACGCCCTTCTCCTGGAGCGAATGGCAGGGTCAGAATGGAACGCCATGAAACACAAAAGGAGACGCGCGGCTCTCTTTTGAATGAGTGGCACGCCGTGCAAAGCGACACTACGCTAGAAAAATGTGAACTCCAAACCGAGGCGCAACAGACGCAATAACCACTTGTTAGCACGCGCAAAGTGGGCATCATTTAAAAGCGCGCGGTGCTCGTGACATTCAGTCGAATCCATCAATTTTCCGGCGTAGAAAAAATGGCAGGTCCCACGTATAGAGTAGGAATCGATGAGATGCAAAGCATGAATGAGGAAGGTTGAAATGTCACTTTAAAATCAGCACAACGTAACGAGTGGAGGTAAATGATGCCGTACATGACTTCTGTGTCATGATTATCATGTTTGGCTGTGTCGTTTATCTTCGTCATATATTCACGTCAGGTGATAATTAATTCAGTATATGTACATCTAGCAAAACGGCCGTGAGCACGCAATCAGCGTGCTATGTTGCCATGTTCTTACATGAGACGCGTGTCAGGATTATTATGTTTGCATTAGTCATATAATAAATCATCCGTTGACCTCACGTAACAACCAATTAGATATATGCGGAGCTAAGAAAATGCCGGCGAGCGGATCAAGAATGGCACATTACACTCCAATGTAGCATAGACGCTCCCACTCGATGGGCACAGCTGCGCTACGTTAGCAAAACGGGAGCACTCTATAGCCAGACGCCAGGCGCGACCAGCGTCTGTCGGCGCGGCCCGACGGCAACCAGCGCGAAATGCGATATGCTGCATTTCGAGCCCATTTCACAGAGTAACATTAGTCTATGCCCATGCGTTACCCAGAAAACACTGCGTCTCCCACTTTTTGTGACGGAGGGACGCCGGACGCGCTCAAAAGCGCGTGCGTCAAAGCAACTCAGCCCGGCGCACACCGGTGAGTATATAGCAACACCGGCGCCTGGCGTGCCAACGCTGGCGTGACGCGATGAAATGAATGCCGGCGAGCGAGCGCACTGCGTCACGTGGATATGCATTTCCACCTTGACTATGGCATGTAGTCATGTTCTCACATGACACGCATCCAATAATTCATATGTTGGCACCAGTCACATACCTTCGTCATCCATTGGCGTCACGTAATACCAAATTTGCATATGTGAAGCTAGCGAAATCACCCCGAGCACATCATGAGTGTGGCATATAGTCAAGTTGTCACATGACACGCATGTCATGATTATCATGTTTGGATATATCATTTACATATGTCATCCGTTCACGTCGCGTAATACTGTGTTTGGCACATGCAAAGCTAGCGAAAGGGCCGCGATCTCATCATGAGCGTAGCTTGTAGTCAAGTTGTTACATGACATCCATTCTATGTTTATCATGTTTGCACGAGTATCATACCTTCGTCATCTATTCACGTCCTGTTATGCCAAATTGGGTATGAGTGAAGATATCGAAAGGGCCGCCAGCGCATCATGAGCATGGAATGTGGTCATGTTGTTACATGACACACATCTCACAATTATCCTGTTTTCACCAGTCACATACCTTCTTCATCCTTTCCCGTACCGTAATACCAAATTTTCTGTATGTGACTCTAGAAAAACGGCTGCGAATGAATCACGAGCGCGGCATGTAGTCATGTTGTTACATGACACGCATGTCATGATTTTTATGTTACGGTCTGTCACTTGTGTTCGACATGCAATCATGTCATACCATACCAGTTTTGTAACGTGTCATGTAAACGATATCACTGAAACAGCTGCAGGACCACGAAACATAAATTATGACATTCATGACATACATCTCATGATTTTGTTTTTATCACTAGTCAATTATGTTCTCCACATAGTCATGTTACGCTATATCGAGTTTGGTATTGATACCGTTATAAAAACAGCCAGGAGATCTAAAAGTCGTAGGTTGCTAGATAGATAGATAGATAGATAGATAGATAAATAGATAGACAGATAAATAGATAGATAGATAGATAGATACGCTCAAAGTCAACAAAGTTTGCTAAGAAATGCTTCACATTTACATTGCTCCCTCGAGTGGATCTGGCGAAGGAGCTGCTCCAGATTTTATCAGAACATACAGGGAGCACTCTCACTCTGCTAGTGGCTTGCTCGGCATGGAGAAACAGCGATACTCCGCAGCTGACCGTCCTTCCCAAGCCCTGCAAGCAACGCCGGTATGCCGACCCTCCCGTGGTGCGTCTACCTCTGCTCCCTCTTCGTTGCCAGTGAAGCGACGCAAGTGGCATCCGTGCCAGACGCCTCGTCTCTATCGAGACGACTAAATCGTGGTCGCGAAACCATGCGTTCCCTGCGAGCTACGCACATGTGTACCGGTCGATCGCGCTGGCGACGCATTCCGAAGCGACTTCAGTTACTGGAACATCCTGGGAGCAAAACCTCTTGGTCAAAAACACCAAAGTGCTGGCTATGGCGCAGAAACTCCTCGGTGATTTCCAGCTGCAAGTGGGCGATCGACGGCTGCCTGTCCGAAGCCACGCCAAGGCGTAGGGTGTCATTACATTCAACCCTGCTGATACCCGGGAAACGATTAAAATGGAACTTCGCTGGCCTCGAGGAACCATCCTTACTTCTTCGAATTGAACCTGACTTCGTAGCTTTGACAGAAACGTGGCTGACAAATGAGATAAAGGATTTTGAGGTAACACCCCCCAACTACGTCATCATTCGTAAAGATAGGCAGACACGCGGGGGAGGTGTGGCCATCCTACTGCAAAAAGAGCTTTCCTTTGAAATACTTCCTGAGGTTATCGGAGTCGAGGCAATATTTTGCAAGCTTCTCTTCACTTCTCGCCCAGTATTTGTTGGCTGCGTTTATTGCAGCCCATCTTCTGTCAAGGAGAGCTTGCAGGCATTGCACACGTATATGAATCGGTATGTTCTCAGAGCCAAGCTAATTTTGCTATGCGACTTTAACTTACCCGATATAAACTGGCGAAAATTGCAACACAACAGCGCATGCACGGATGCGCTCATTGACATCATGTTGACATTTAATCTGTCCCAAATCGTAAAACAGCCTACGCGTAGCCAAGGGTGCTGTTCTAATATACTCGACTTGGTGTTCTTAAGCGATCATTTTCCCGCAGATAATGCACAGGTTGAAATTCTTCAGGGCATATCAGACCACGAAGTTATTCAGGGCTCCGTTTCAATAGTTGACATCCCTATACCGTCCAAATCTTTTTCTGCCTATCTTGATTTTAACCATGCCGATGAAACCAGTATACTTGATCAACTTTTCCATGAACTTACTTCATTTGAACTACTTGCGAATGATTCAAACACAAATGTGGAAATACTATGGGCAAGCTTCAAATCAGTCGTAACACATTGCGTTCTTAACTATGAGCCATCTAAAACAAAGAAAACACGAAAACATAATCCCTGGATAACGCGTGAAATTATTCATTGCAAGCGTAAAGTAAAGCGCCTCAGAAAAACTTTGAAGGCAAAACCTACTCCACAAATTTGGAACAAGTTGAGTCAAGCTATTACTAACATGAAATCCCAAATAAAAATGTCCAAAGCAAACTATTTTACAAGTACGCTACCCATTTTTTTGAAAACGTCTCCCCAGAAGTTCTACAACTACCTTAATCCCAAAAACTGTATTAGGCCCGCGGTGCCGGAAGAAAGCACAGATAAAGCAAACTCGCTAAATAACTATTTCCAATCTGTTTTCACGATTGATGATGGAAATGTGCCTGATGTTGACATTTGCAACACCCGACATATTGAACCATTTGTTGTGACAGAGTCCGGAGTGCTTCATTTGTTGTTGAAATTAGATACTAAGAAGGATGCCGGTCCCGATAACTTGCCAATCGAATTTCTTAGGCGATATGCTGAATGGGTAGCCAAATACTTGTGTATACTTTTCAATAGGTCCCTATCAACCTGTTCCCTTCCCAAGAATGGAAAATCGCAAAAGTAGCTGCTGTTCATAAATCTGGTAGCGAAGCTGACCCTTCAAATTTCAGACCCATTTCATTAACCAGCACAACTTGCAAACTACTGGAACTCATTATTCTTAAACATCTAACGTAGTACCTTGACCAGAATCACATCTTATTGCCACTACAACACGGTTTTCGCAAAGGACTATCTACTGTTACTCAACTGTTTGAACTAATTCGCGACATCTCCCTCAATGTAGACTGTAAAAAACAAACTGATTTATTTCTATTATATTTCTCAAAAGCGTTTGATCGGGTGCCACACAAAAACTTATAAAAAAATTAGAAGCAACGATAGGCGCAGGCCCAATTACTGACAGGATCGACAATTATCTGAGTAACCGAACACAGTATGTGCAAGTCAATCGCGAAAGTTCTACCATAGCCAACGTTACGTCAGGTGTACCGCAGGGCAGTGTTTTGGCCCCCATTTTATTTTTGATCTTAATTAATGATTTACCTGCTGGCATTGGTGTTAACGTGAGGCTTTTCGCCGATGATTGTATACTTTACCAGGAATTAACGCCCCAGAAGATCATGTAAATCTGAACAATGCCTTGCAGTTCATATCTAAGTGGTGTGCTCTTTGGCAAATGACCCTGAATGTTAAAAAATCTGCTCCCTTGAGGGTAACAAGAAAAAAGCAAGTATCTGAATTTGTTTACGTTATAAATAACTCTCCACTTCCGGTAGTGACTGAACACAAATATCTAGGTTTAACTTTAACGCAAGATTTTAGATGGGATATCCACATTAGTCAAGTCACATCAACTGCATTAAAACGGCTGTTTTTCCTTCGTAGAAGTCTCGCTTCCGCGCCACCTGAAACAAAACTTCTAGCTTACAAAGCATTCGTCAGACCTGTCTTAGAATATGCAAACGTCGCGTGAAATTCCTTTACAAACAATCTCATAAATGGCCTAGAATGAATACAACGAAAAGCGATAAGATTTGTATATAACAAGTACAGAATAGCTGACTCACCCATAGAACTTTTAAAAAAAGCAGGTTTCTTAACAATAAAAAACCGCGCTAAACTGGCACGTCAGAAATTCCTATATCAGTTAGTTCACCAACAGCTAAACAAAAACAGTTCAAAATACATAGCATTTAAAGAAACAAGGCCAACACGACAAAAGCATTCTCAGACACTGAATGAATATCAGTGCCGGAGAGACTGTCTGAAATATTCTTTTTTTCCACTAGCAATTCGTGAGTGGAATAACTGCCCAATCAATATAACAAACAGTCAATTATTGCAAACTTTTTCAATCCTGCTCGAATGTTATTTATTATCGTCAGAAATGACAAACTCTGTTTTTTTGTCCACTGTTTAAAGTGCTCACTAGTTTTTTTTCAGTACTAGTTGGAATTGATGTCCTATGCTACTGAATGTATTTTACTGGTACTGATGTAGTCATCAAATGTATTTCTGTCGGCTTTGTCTCACTCGTTATTATAATAATTCAGTGAGTACCCTCGGTATAAATCTTGTCCTTTAACAATGTAGGTGCCCTTCGTGCAATTTTTCCTAATTGGGATTGGCAGTATATGTAAATATATTAATAAATAAAGTCCGTGCGGTCTCAAAACTCAGAACGTCCGCAGCGGCGGTGGTGTCTCTCGAGGGCACGAAGTTGCCCGCTTCTTCTACACCTGCCTGGAGACGTCAATTCGCCCTTACAAGAAAACCATGATTGATTGATTGATTGATATGTGGGGTTTAACGTCCCAAAACCACTATATGATTATGAGAGACGCCGTAGTGGAGGGCTCCGGAAATTTAGACCACCTGGGGTTCTTTAACGTGCACCCAAATCTGAGTACACGGGCCTACAACATTTCCGCCTCCATCGGAAATGCAGCCGCCGCAGCCGGGATTCGAACCCGCGCCCTGCGGGTCAGCAGCCGAGTACCATAGCCACTAGACCACCGCGGCGGGGCAGATTACAAGAAAACCAGCCGGCTTGTATTTAGTGCGGCACCATCGGCCACTTGCTACCAGAGTGCTTTCACCCCACTCTAGTGTTCGGTTCGGACTGTCACGGTGGGTCGACGTGTTTTGTGAACACTCCCGATCGACTGCGCAGATAACTGCTTTTGCAAGATTTGAGCTTGCCTTTATAATTATAGACAGATGTTGAAATCTTTATAGCACTTATTTACTTATTCGGCTTTTTCGCGGGTCAGTCACCAGGTATTTATTAGTTAGTGCGTGTGTGTGTGTGTTTGATTTTTTGTGTTTCTTTATTGTTGTTTTTTGCCAACTCGCGGGGGAGGTGCACGTTCATTGAACACGCAAATTTTTGAAGTAGAGCTTAGACTTTCTTTTTTTCGTAGGGCAGGGCTCGAGTTTTATAATTATCGAGTGAGACAAGTCACAGAGACAATTGGTGTCTGTAAGACATGGTTAAAAGACTGTAAAGTGTTCAGGATGCAGGGTGGGTTTGAAAGTAGACCCAAGTGTAGAAGCGGATGGAGTAGAGGCTGACGCGAAGTGTAGGCAAAGTGAGGTTGAGGAAAAAATGGAGAAAATTATGATTTCCCAGAGTGAACTGCTGATGAGAATCACTGAGCTCGAGACTGTGTTGGTGACAGAGCAAGAGAAAACGAGGGCAATGGGAGAAAGGCTGAAGTCCGCCGAGGAAACACTAGCCAAGGTGAAAACAGCAGCGTTCTACGGAGAGAAGAGTAGGGAACCGGCAACGAGAATGGCGGAGACAAAAGAGCAAGCAAGTGTGAAAAAAAACAGGTTCAGCCGGTTCAATCGTCGTAAGGACCAGCTTCAGGGAAGTAGTGGTGGTACTGGGAGGGGACAAAGCAGCCGGTGGCACAGGTGCGAGTAACGCCCAGGTGCAGGACGTTCCAGCTGAAAAGTCACAGCACGTGATAATCGCTGGAGACTTGAAATCCAATCGATGCGCAGGAGCCATCAAAGAGAGGGTAAGAGTTGACAAGAGGGTTGCAGAAGAGGCGTTTCCAGGACGCAAGCTCGAAGCAGTCATGAAGCAAGCGAGCGCAGAACTCAAAACTACAGCTGATAGACGAAACCTCGTGATAAATTCAGGCGTTTAAACGAAGTCCTAAATGAAGATACAGCAGGACTAGCAACTAACCCGCAGGGCGCGGGTTCGAATCCCGGCTGCGGCGGCTGCATTTCCGATGGAGGCGGAGATGTTGCAGGCCCGTGTGCTCAGATTTGGGTGCGCGTCAAAGAACCCCAGGAGGTCTAAATTTCCGGAGCCCTCCACTACGGCGTCTCTCATAATCATATAGTGGTTTTGGGACGTTAAACCTCACATATCAATTATCAAGGACTAGCAACTACACTGGCGAAATGTGCTGATGCCATGCGTGCCACTTCGCCTCAGGTACAAGTAGCGATATGTACGATACCAGAGGTACCGGTGCGTGATGGCAACCTGCGAAGAGCGGTTGTCAACGCAAACCAAGAGATATACCGGATGAGTCGAGAAAAAGGCTTTGAGGTGGTGGAAATAAACAGAGAGGTGCATAGGCGTGTTTGTTTTCAAAGAGACATAGTTTTTTCGATTGGCGGCTAGGTCGTGAGGTGGGTTGGCGAATTGCAGGACGCGCAGTAGCTATTGGGGGGAGGGGGAAAGCGAGCCCTACAGGGTGTAGGATAGCTAGTAACGAGGTAAACAACCAGGGAGACTTTTTCACAGGTGGTATGGACAGATACGACTCCAAAGTGTGTGGGGATAGGTTTGAACAAGGCTTACATACTATGCGCAACCGTGCAGGGATGCGACGTCCTCCACTGCCGCTGCGTGCGAAGACGCTGCGACCGAGTTCGTCGTTTTCTCCGACATGGCACAGAAGCCACGCATGAGGCAGGATAACCACAACAACGGGTTTATTAACCCAAGATGAAGCACAGTGCGACATTTACGGGCCGTATAGGGAACTCCACAAGACCGAGCGAGTACGCTTGCCTAGGGCGCTACGACTACCGCAAAAGGGCCGAATACGAACGCTCGAACGAGAAGCCGCCTGCTAAGCAGCACTTGAACCCCTCGTGGCGGGCTGAGAGCATCTGCCGCGACGAGCGAATCGTCGGGCGCAACATAGCTCGTAGGAGAGGAGGATGCCACGCGCCACCCAAAAGGGAAATGGCATTGAGTTGTGATGTAGGCCCGCGCAGCGTAGCGTGCCCGGACATGCCAGCGCGGGAAGAAGCCGACGGTTGACTGGCCCAGACGAAGACGCGCCTTGGCAGCCATCTTGGTGGATGCCGGCGCTCATGCGCGCCCGGGCTACGCCGTCGGCGCGCACGCGGCAGCTTGGGAACGAGGCGCCAGGTAGGAGGGCGCTCTCGATTACCACAACCCCCCCACCTCCTAAGACCGAGGTCACCCTAAAGACGCCGTAATAAAAGCACCCACCGACACCGAAAAAACTGAGGTCCAGCTCTATGCCGTCCACGAAATCGTCGGACGCCCAGGTGTCTTCGTTTGGCGACGTCTCAACAGGAGCCTGGGGCCACGGGAGGGTGGGAACGCCATAGCAGCGATGGCCGACTTGAATGAAGACTGCATGACGAGCACCACCACGACTGCCTGAATGGAGTTGGTCGACAGTGCGGGTCGAAGGCCCGGGCCAGGCAGCACCGCCGGAGTGGACAGGACCGCAGGGTCACTGCCGGACTTCGCTCGGTGAACCCGCGAATGGAGGTGGGCAGCCTCGTGCACCAGCAGGACACCACAAGCGTCGCAGTAGAAGGCCTCAAGAACATGCGGCATCGAGGCGCCTCCAGAAGCATCGAGCAGGTCCGAAAGGGTGCGTTCGCAGAAAGGACGCGGGACGGACTCGGGGTCTAACCCCACCCAGACTTTGCATTGCTTGGACCAGCGACGAGTCGACACGAAGGCGACTGGGGCCTCAGTGCCTGGTTGGAACGTCCATGTAGCGACTTCACGACGAGGCGGTGTCTTGTTAGCAGGGGCAGGTGGAGCATTTGACGGAGGCCGCGTGGACGCGGCCGGTGCCTGCGGAACGACCGAGTGCGCAGCTGGTCTCCCGGGCTTTTTCTTGGAAGAACGGGTCATTGAGGAGGACATAACAAATGCTGAGGTGTCGGTGAAAAGCAGAAAGGCACTGAAGGTGCGGCCCCGAAGGCGTGACAGGCTGGCCCAATAAAGGAAGCATACTCCGCCGGATTGAAGGTTGCGTGAGCCATTAGGGCGCACGCTTCCCTTCTCCCGCCGACTACGCTGAAGATACCAAGTGAGAGAGTGAGCCACCGGGAAAAGGGCTTTTCTCTCTCGAGCAGCCGGAAGTGCTGGGAACTGGGTGGATATTCCGCGCGCAGTGCGTGTAATGGTGTTCCCAGTGAGAAAGCTCGCCAGGTAGCCGTTACTGTTGTTCCCAGATGGGCTCTTGCACAGCAGCTATAAATCTCCACTCCCTTACTTGGAGGGGATAACGTCCCGCTACAAGCCAGGGTCGAAAATCAGCCTAGGTGCGTTTTCTCAGGTTGTACCAGTGGCGTGGTTTGGAACCAGCCTTATCCCGGTTTCCCTGCGGTTCGGTGACCGCCTCCCCCTCCCAAAAGTCGTTGCTGCGGGCAACAAAAGGTTTGAGGTCGGAGACGTTAACTGGACCGCCGACTGGTCTCCCTTGGAAGACAGCCAGCTTGTATACCGGGGCGACACTTTGGTGTGCACTTGGTATGGGCCCAACCACTTGGCCAGAAGGGAGGCCGAGATGCCTTTGGCGTCGTCACTCAAGACGTGATTGCGCCTGAGGACGAGATCACCGACATCGTAACGGACATCCCGATGCGACCGGTCGTACTGAACCTTCTGACCAGCTCGCGCTTTTGCCAGGTTAGAACGCGCCAGGTCGAGGGCCGCGTCCATCCGTGAGCGCCGTCCCTCCACAAAGCCTGACGGGCTGACCTTCGCGGCGCTTGCTCCGCCTCCGCCCTGTAGGACGCGGTTATGAGGTTAGGCAGCTCTTTCCCAAAGTTGAGAAAAGAGGGCGTGTACCCTGTCGAGCGATTGCCCGTAGACCGCAAGGAAGAGCCGATCTCGTTAAGACAAGCATCCCAATCCCTGTGTTGCTGCGCAAAGGCTGTCAGCAAGGGCTTGAGGTTCTGATTGATCGGCTCGGTCGGGTTGTCATGTGGGTGATACATGGTTGCTTTATGGTGCCTAATGCCACAGGCAGCACACGCATCCACAAAGACCTTGGCCGTAAATTAGGACGCATTGTCCGTGATCAACTCCGCCGAAAAACCAAAGCGGGTAAAGACCTCGGTCATCTTGTCCCAGATTACGCGTGCCGTTAACTTCCGAATAGAAAAAAGTTCGACCCACTTCGTGAAAGGATCTGTGACAGCCAGGAGAAAAACATGGACTCTCCGGCTTCTTGGGAAAGGTCCCATATTGTCACTGGCCGCGACTTGCCAAGGCTGTTGGCTGTCCATCGGCTGCATGAGCCCGGGAGGCTTGCCCCCGCGAGGCTTCACGCATTGGCACACGTGGCATGAGCGGGCGTAGTGAAGGGCGTCGCGCTTCATGCCAGGCCAGGTTGCGGAGCGGCACAACTTTTGAAAAGTCTTATGGTGACTCGCCTGTCCGGCCGACAGCGAGATGTGGAAATAACCAAGGGTGGCTTTCCTTAGACTGCGGTGTGTCACCACCTCGAAAGACTCCTGGGGAGCTTCTTCAGACGGGACGTAGCGCAGGAGAACGCCGTCGGCATTCAGCAGGTACGAGTCCAACAGGCCCGCAGCAATACCAGCCTGCGTACGGCACTCGGCGCCGACTGCAATACCAGCTGTCTGTTCGCGCCAAGCGGCTTGACCACCACGCTCCGCTTGGGAGCTCTGCTCATTGAGCTCGTCAACGATGTGTTGACAAAACCGATCATCCTCCTGTGCCTTGAGCAGCTCCTCTCTGCTGAAGACAATACCGGCGCACGTGACAGGGCATACCAGGTATGCGTCCTCACCCGAGGCTGTCGACTTGAAAGTCACATCGCCATCGGGGTTCGCGCCTCTTTACCCTTTGGAGCCAGAGGGCCCGCGGTCTGCTTGATGCGATTGCTCTCGGAAGTGGCGGACACAAGTGTCGGACGCCGAAACGGGGGCACGCGACAAAGCGTTAGCCACGACGTTCGAACTCCCTTTCCGGTAGCGCACAACCAAGTTGTATCGCTGCAAGGTCAACGAACAGCGCACAATGCGGCCTGAGGACTCGCGTAAGCGCTTAAGGCAGGTGATTGCCATGTGGTCCGTTTCCATTACGAATGGCACGCCGTCGACATAGCAGTCGAGCTTCCGGAGAGCAAAAACTATAGCGAGACATTCCCTTTCTGTGACGCTATAGTTACGCTCGGCGGTGTTAAGTGACCGGAACACAAAGGCGACTGGCCAGAGTACGCCTTCGTGCTGCTGAAAGAGTACCGCGCCGTGACCCAGGTTGCGCGCGTCCGTTTGGACAACGAACTCCGTGTTCAGGTCGGGCAGCTTTAACTCGGCTGTGGCCACTAGATCTTCGGAAAGCGTCTTAAAGGCTCGCTCCGTTCTGGGCCCCAGCTCCATCGTGCCGACATTTTCAAGAGTGCAGTCAAGGGCGCTTGGACGGCCGCACAGTTCGGGATGAACTTTCGATAGTAGTTCACCTTGCCCAAAAAGCGCCTCAGGCCCTGAATATATGCCGGCGTTGGGTACTCCACAATGGCACGTACCTTCTCCTCGCACGGCACAACACGACCGCTCTGAATGGTAAAGCCTAATATTGAGATGCGAGTCTCAGCTATTTGCGCTTTCTTAGGGTTCAAAGTCAGCCCGGCAGCACGCAACCTCCCGAGGACATCCTCCAAGTGGTGAAGGTGTTCCTCGAACGTTCGAGAGAAGATGACGATGTCGTCGAGGTACGCCATGGCGTGTTGCCATTTAGCGTTTCCTAGAATGCGGTATATCAATCTTTGAAACGTAGCTGCTGCTCCAGAACAGCCAAACAGCATGCGGGTAAACTCGTACAAACCTCTGTGAGAGGTGAACGCAGTTTTCTGTGCGTCCGCTTGCTTCATCTGAACCTGTAGGTAACCGCGGCAAGCATCCAAGGTGCTGAAGTATCAAGCACCAGCTAGAGCAGCCACAATTGAGTCAACGTTAGGCATAGGATAAGCATCCTTCCTCGTGACCTCGTTCAGCCGGTTGTAGTCCACACATAGTTGATGAGAGCCGTCTCCTTTGGGGACCATTACCACCGGTGAACCCCAAGGACTGTTTGAGCATTGGACAACTCCGGTCTCAATCACCTCCTCCAGTGCATGGTCAATTGCTTTCCTCTTTGCCACTCTAACCGGGCGAGGAGTGCATTTTCATGGTTGTGCGTCGCCTGTGTCAATCCGGTGCCTGACCAGAGAGGTGCAACCCGGGCGTTTTGTGAACGTGTCGCTGAAACGTGTCAACAGTGACGACACCGCGTTTCGACAAGCTGTCCGGCAAAGATGGCAGCGAGCCATTTGAGTTGCTGCTTAGCGGGGGGGGGGGGGGGTCACCGGCATAGCCGAGACCTCGTTCACCGCGGCAGCATTATGCTCGAGGGAAAGCTGTACGCACGGGTCGTTTCCCGCCACGCCGGCCAAATGACCAGTCTTGACGTCGGAAAGGGAGGCGCGGGCCACGGGGGCAACGCTTGGTCTTCTTGCCTCCTTCCTCTCCGGGGCGTCCAGCGACTTACTGGCAGCCGAGACCACGGGAGGTGCAGCGAAAGGCTGTAGGGCGCCGGAAGGGCCGTCTCTGTAGCCTTCACTTGCGACGTCAATCACGATACCTGTGCGCGCGAAAAAGTCGCGACCGAGAATCACAGGCATGGAAAGACCAGGGAGATGCACAAAGCACTGTCAGCGTGCGCGATTCTCCCAACGCACAACCAACCGCGCTGTGCCGCACGAGGTGGCGGCACCGCTGTAGAGTTGTAAGGCAGTGTCGCAAGCTTGAATGCGGACAGAGCGGTCGCAAAAATGAGCCCTAACCTCTTCGCCGAACAGCGAGATTGAAGCCCCGCTATCCAGCAACGCCGCAATCTCTCGACCAGCGATCGTAAGGGCGATGAACAGCGCCGGCGTGGCTGGAATGTCATGTCCAGCGCAACACGCCATCGGTGCCAGAGGTTGTGTTACACCCCCGTGCACTTTAACGGCTACAGATGCCGGCAAGGGGGAGCTCACCGACGGCTCACCCCGTTTCCCGACTGACGAGCTGGCCCTTGTGTCGGTTTAGGGCGCGTTGCGCTCACGCGCGGTGTGACCACGCTTACGGATACGGGAGCAGACAACACCTTTTCATCCAACAGGGGGGACTTTGGTGATCCTTTCGAGCTACGATTTGTCCGTTTGCTAGCTGCAGTGGGGGCTCCGGGATCGAATGTCCCCTCGTGTGCTGGAACACGGGGTTTCCGTTCTTGTTCACGTTTCTGGGCAACGGTGGCCTCACGGCCGTGAGAGCACGGGTCCAGAGTGCGGTGCGACACATCGAGCGATCTCGTTCTCTCGCGGCAGAGGCCGCCTCGTGGTTCGGGGAACCCCAGTGTGACGAGTCACGACCAGCCCACGCACAACGAGGCTTGAGAGACGCGGACGGCGGTGGCGGTGGGCGATAGGCTCGAGCCGCCAATATGTCACCCTGAATACGCTTCACATCGGATGCCTGCTCATTTAGGTCACGATAATGGGCGCTGCGAAGGTAAGCGGCGAAGATTGGATGAGCCTGGCGTATGGCTCACTCCACCTTCTCGGCGTCTGATGCAGTAGGATCGGCAAGGAGGTAGAGCTCCTGCAAAGCCCGAATGCACTCGAGAAAAGATTCGTCGGGATGCTGTGTGCGAAGCTCTAACTCGCGACGCATGCGGCGCTCGTATTCAGGAAGGAAGAATTCGCTACGAAAGAGCACCCTAAGCTCCTCCGTCGAGCGAGCTTGGTGGCCGACGAGCTAGTACCACCTCGCCGCTTGAGCTGTCAGCATCACGGGCAAAACAAAGCCTAGCATAACACTGTTGCTCAGCCGCGTAGCCTGCTGATAGCGGCGCAGCGCATCGAGGTACCCTGTGGCACTGATGCGGTGCGAATAACCGCTGTACTCAGGAAGAGGTATCCTTAAGCTACTTGGAACGCTTGGCTGAGGGGACTCGGGATCTCCCTTTGGTTCCGGCATGGCTTGGTTTCGGCATGGCTTCGAGCAGACCCCTTAGAGGCGCTCGCTGCTGTTTGATCCTGTGGCGACGAACTTGATCTCGTTCGAGGCGGACTGCTACAACAGCACGGGGTACGGCCCTCTCGGCGACCCTCTGCTTTCGTCAACCGGGAGAGATCCTATTTTCGGGGCCCCCTGCGGTGATGCGAGTCGTTTGAACGAGGACCACAGTCCTAGCCAAGCCAGTAACGGGCTGTATCAGCTGTTGAAGACTCACGCGCTTACGGGCCCGTCCCCGGCGCAGTCTCCGCTCGCTGACTTTTCCCCGTCAGCACCACAGTTGACAGCTCAAATAGCCGCACCCAGTCCTTTCTTCCGGGGGCACTCAGGTGTTGGCGGGAACGCGCTTACTGACCCATCGTGGTCGCGAGCGCAAAGGGTTGACGATGTCGTTCGTGAGCCTGCTCCCTCAACCGACAACGTCGCCGCGTTCACCGACGCTCGCTGGCCTGGGACTCGCGTGGGCGACGCTTTCGACGGACGTGGGCCACCGTGCTCCGCTGTTGACTCGATTGCCAGTCGCGTGAGGCCTCAAGCACCAGTCGGAGCGCAAACCCTGCCCTCCTCTATGCCGTTAACTGGCTCTTTTCGGTGGGACGCGTATGTTAGGGAACAGGCGCGCGCACCCGTTACGGCCGCCCCCGCATCGGAGCAGTCACCACTGCACGCAACTGCTGCGCAGCTCCTAACCGTTCTGTTGGAAGCGGTGCGCTCGCAGCCTTGTGCTTTAAAGGGAGACCCCAAGTACCCTCAGCCGAGCGTTCCAAGTAGATTAGGGATACCTCTGCCTGAGTACAGTGGTTATTCGCACTCCATCAGTGCCACAGAGTACCTAGATGCGCTGCACCGATATCAGCAGGCTACGCGGCTGAGCGAATGTGTTATGCTAGGTTTTGTTTTGCCCGTGTTGCTGACAGCCCAAGCGGCGAGGTGGTTCTAGCTCGTCGGCCACCAAGCTCGCTCGACGGAGGAGTTTAGGGCGCTTTTTCGTTGCGAATTCCTTCTTCCTGAATACGAGCGCCGCATGCGTCGCGAGTTAGAGCTTAGCACACAGCATCCGGACAAATCTCTTCTCGAGTACATTCGGGCTTTGCAGGAGCTCTACCTCCTTGCCGATCCTACTGCATCAGACGCCGAGGAGGTGGAGCGAGCCATACGCCAGGCTCATCCAATCTTCGCCGCTTACCCTCGGAGCGCCCATTATCGTGACCTAAATGAGCTGGCATCCAATTGGAAGCGAATTCAGGGTGACAAATTGGCGGCGCGAGCCTATCGCCTGCCGGCACCGCCATCCGCGTCTCTCAAGCCTCGTTTTGCGTGGGCTGGTCGTGACTCGTCACACTGGGGTTCCCCGATCCACGAGGCGGCCTCTGCCGCGAGAGACCGATATCGCTCGATGTGTCGCACCGCGCTCTGGACCCGCGCTCTTACGGCCGTGAGGCCACCGTTGCCAAGAAGCGTGAACAAGAACGGAAACCCCGTGTTCCAGCGCACGAGGGGACATTCGATCCTGGAGCCCCCACTGCGGCTAGCGAAAGAACAAATCGTAGCTCAAAATTATCGCCAAAATCCCCCCTGTTGGAGGAAAAGGTGTTGTCTGCTTCCGTTGCCGTGAGCGTGGTCACACCGCGTGTGAGTGCAACGCAACCTAAACCGACACAAGGGCCAGCTCGCCCATCGGGAAACGGGGTGAGCCGTCGGTGAGCTCCCCCTTGCCGGCATCTGCAGCCGTAAAAGTGCACGAGGGTGTAACGCAACCTCTGGCACCGATGGCGTGTCACGCTGGACATGACATTCCAGCCACGCCGGTGCTATTAATCGCCCTTAAGATCGCTGGTCGAGAGTTCGCGGCGTTGCTGGATAGCGGGGCTTCGATCTCGCTGTTCGGCGAAGAGGTTAGGGCTCATTTTCGCGACCGCTCTGTCCGCATTCGAGCTTGCGATACTTCCTTACAACTAGGCAGCAGTACCGCCCCCTAGTGCGGCACTGCGCGGTTGGTTGTGCGTTGGGAGAATCGCGCACGCTGACAGCGCTTTGTGCATCTCCCTGATCTTTCCATGCCTGTGATTTTCGGTCGCGACTTTTTCGCGCGCACAGGTATCGTGATTGACGTCGAAAGTCCAGGCTACAGAGACGGCCCTTCCGGCGCCTCACGGCCTTTCGCTGCCCCTCCTATGGTCTCGGCTGCCAGTAAGTCACCGAACGCCACGAGGAGGAAGGAGGAAAGGAGACCAAGCGTTGCCCCCGCGGCCAGCGTCTCCCCCTCCGCCGCCAAAACAGGTCATTTGGCCGGCTCGGCGGGAAACGGTCCGTGCATATAGCTTTCCCTCGAGCATAATACTGCCGTGGTGAACGAGGTCTCGGCTATGCCGGCCCCACCCCCCCCGCTAAGCAGCAACTTGAATGGCTCGCTGCCACCTTTGCCGGAGCGCTTGTCGAAACGCGAGAGAGCGCGGCTGTCGTCACTGTTGACACGTTTCAGCGACACGTTCACAAAACGCCCGGGTTGCACCTCTCTGGTGAGGCACCGGATTGACACAGGCGACGCACAACCATGGAAATGCAATCCTCGCCCGGTTAGAGTGGCAAAGAGGAAAGCAATTGACCATGCACTGTAGGAGTTGATTGAGACCAGAGTTGGCCAATGCTCAAACAGTCCTTGGGGTTCACCGGTGGTAATGGTCCCCAAAAGAGACGGCTCTCATCAACTATGTGTGGACTACAACCAGCTGATTGAGGTCACGAGGAAGGATGCTTACCCTATGCCTAACGTTGACTCAATTGTGGCTGCTCTAGCTGGTGCTTGATACTTCAGCTCCTTGGATGCTAGCCGCGGTTATCTACTGATTCAGATGGAGCAAGCGGACGCACAGAAAACTGCGTTCACCTCTCACAGAGGTTTGTACGAGCTTACCCGCATGCTTTTTGGCTGTTATAGAGCTGCAGCTACGTTTAAAAGATTGATATACCGCATCCTAGGGGACGCTAAATGGCAACTCGCCATGGCGTACCTCGACGACATCGTCATCTTCTCTCGAACGTTCGAGGAACACCTTCACCACTTGGAGGATGTCCTCGGGAGGTTGCGTGCTGCCGGGTTGACTTTGAACCCTAAGAAAGCTCAAATGGCTGAGACTCGCATCTCAATATAAAGCTTTACCATTCAAAGTGGTCGTGTTCTGCCGTGCGAGGAGAAGTTACGTGCCATTGTGGAGTACCCAACGCCGGCAATTATTCAGGGCCTGAGGCGCTTTTTGGGCATGGTGAACTACTATCGACAGTTCATCCCGAACTGTGTGGCCATCCAAGCGCCCTTGACTGCACTCTTGCAAATGTCGGCACGATGGAGCTGGGGCCCAGAAAGGAGCGAGCCTTTAAGGCGCTTTTCGAAGCTCTAGTGGCCACAGCCGAGTTAAAGCTGCCCGACCTGAACAGGAAGTTCGTTGTCCAAGCGGACGCGAGCGACCTGGGTCTCGGCGCGATACTCCTTCAGGAGCACGAAGGCGTACTCTGGCCAGTCGCCTTTGTGTTCCGGTCACTTAACACCGCCGAGCGTAACTATAGCGTCACAGAAAGGGAATGTCTCGCTATAGTTTTTGCTCTCCGGAAGCTCGACTGCTATGTCGACGGCGTGCCATTCGTGGTGGAAACGGACCACATGGCACTCACCTGGCTTAAGCGCTTACGCAAGCCCTCAGGCCGCCTTGTGCGCTGTGCGTTGACCTTGCAGCGATACAACTTTGTTGTGCGCTACCAGAAAGGGAGTTCGAACGTCGTGGCTAACGCTTTGTCGCGTGCCCCCGTTTCGGCGTCCGACGCTTGTGTCCACCACCCCTAAGAGCAATCGCATCAACAGACCACGGGGCCTCTGGCTCCAAAGGGTAAAAAGGCGCGAACCCCGATGGCGAAGTGACTATCAAGTCGACAGCCTCGGGTGAGGACGCATACCTGGTAGACCCTGTCACGTGCGCCGGTATCGTCTTCAGCAGAGAGGAGCTGCTCAAGGCACAGGAGGATGATCAGTTTTGTCAACACATCGTTGACAAGCTCAATGAGCTGAGCTCGCAAGCGGAGCGTGGCGGTCTAGCCGCTTGGCGCGAACAGACAGCTGGTATTGCTGTCGGCGCCGAGTGCCGTACGAAGGCTGGTATTGCTGCGGGCATGTTGGACTCGTACCTGCTGAATGCCAACGGCGTTCTTCTGCGCTACGTCCCGTCTGAAGAAGCTTTCTAATAGTCTTTCAAGGTGGTGATAGCCCGCAGTCTAAGGAAAGCTACCTTTGGTTATTTCCACTACTCGCTGTTGGCCGGACACGCGAGTCGCCATAAGACTTTTCAAAAGTTGCCGCTCCGCAACCTGGCCTGGCATAAAGCGCGACGCCCTTCACTACGCCCACTCATGCCACGTGTGCCAATGCGTGAAGCCTCGCGGGGGCAAGCCTCCCGGGCTCATGCAGCCGATCGACAGCCAACAGCCTTGGCAGGTCGCGGCCAGTGACAATATGGGACCTTTCCCAAGAAGCCGGAGAGTCCATGTTTTTCTCCTGGCTGTCACGGATCACCTCACGAAGTGGGTCGAACTTTTTCCCCTTCGGAAGTTAACGGCACGCGTATTCTGGGACAAGTTGACTGAGGTCTTTACCCGCTTTGGTTTTTCGGCGGAGTTGATCACGGACAATGCGTCCTAAATTACGGCCAAGGTGTTTGTGGATGCGTGTGATGCCTTTGGCATTAGGCACCATAAAACAACCATGTATCACCCACAGGACAACCAGACCGAGCCGATCAACCGGAAACTCAAGCCCTTGCTGACAGCTTTTGCGCAGCAACACAGGGATTGGGATGCTTGTCTTAACGAGATCGGCTTCTCCTTGCGGTCTACGGTCAATCGCTCAACAGGGTACATGCCCTCTTTCCTCAACTTTGGGAAAGAGCTGCCTAACCCCATGAACCCTGTCCTACGGGGCGGAGGCCGAGCAAGCACCGCGAAGGTCAGCCCGTCAGGCTACGCGGCGGAACTGCGCTGATGAATGGACGCGGCCCTCGACCTGGCGCGTTCTAACCTGGCAAAAGCGCCAGATGGTCAGAAGGCTCAATACGACCGGTCGCATCGGGATATCCGTTACGATGTCGGTGATCTCGTCATCAGGCGCAATCACGTCTTGAGTGACGACGTCAAAGGCATCTCGGCCTCCCTTTTGTCCAAGTGGTTGGGCCCATACCATGTGCACACCAAAGTGTCGCCCCGGTATACAAGCTGGCTGTCTCCCAAGGAAGACCAGTCGGCGGTCCATTTGACATCTCCGACTTCAAACCTTATGTTTCCCGCAGCAACAACTTTGGGGAAGGGGGGGGCGGTCACCGAACCGCAGGGAAACCGGGAGAAGGCTGGTTCCAAACCACGCCACCGGTACAACCTGAGAAAACGCACCTAGGCTGACTTTCGCCCCTGGCATGTAGCGGGATGTTATCCCCTCCAAGCAAGGGAGCGGAGATTTATAGCTGCTGTGCGAGAGCCCATCCAGGAGCAACAGTAACGGCTACCTGGCGAGCTTTCTCACTGGGAACATCATTACACGCACTGCGCGCGGAATATCCACCCAGTTCCCTGCACTTCCGGCTGCTCGAGAGAGAAAAGCCCTTTTCCCGGTGGCTCACTCTCTCACTTGGTATATTCAGCGTAGTCGGCGGGAGAAGAGAAGCGTGCGCCCTATTGGATCACGCAACCTTCAATCCGGCGGAGTATGCTTACTTAATTGGGCCAGCCTGTCACGCCTTCTGGGCCGCACCTTCAGTGCCTTTCTGCTTTTCACCGACACCTCAGCATTTGTTATGTCCACCTCAATAACCCGCTCTTCCAAGAAAAAGCGCGGGAGACCAGCTGCGCACTCGGTCGTTCCGCGGGCACCGGCCGCGTCCACGCGGCCTCCGTTAAATGCTCCACCTGCCCCTGCTAACAAGACACCACCTCGTCGTGAAGTCGCTACATGGACGTTCCAACCAGGCACTGAGGCCCCAGTCGCCTTCGTGTCGACACGTCGCTGGTCCAAGCAATGCAAAGTCTGGGTGGGGTTAGACCCCGAGTCCGTCCCGCGTCCTTTCTGCGGACGCACCCTTTCGGACCTGCTCGATGCTTCTGGAGGTGCCTCGATGCCGCATGTTCTTGAGGCCTTCTACTGCGACGCTTAATGTGTCCTGCTGGTGCACGAGGCTACCAACTTCCATTCACGGGTTCACCGAGCGAAGTCCGGCGGTGACGCTGCGGTCCTTTCCACTCCGGCGGTGCTGCGTGGCCCGGGCCTTCAACCCGCACTGTCGACCAACTCCATTAAGGCAGTCGTAGTGGTGCTCGTCATAAACTCTTCCTTCAAGTCGGCCATCGCTGCTACGGTGTCCGCCGCCCTCCGGTGGCCCCAGGCTCCTGTTGAGACGTCGCCAAACGAAGACACCGGGACGTCCGACGATGTCGTGGACAGCATGCAGCTGGACCTCAGTTTTTTAGGTGTCGGTGGGTGCTTTTAATACGGCGTCTTTAGGGTGGCCTCGGTCTTAGGAGGGGGGGGGGGGGTATGGGAATCGAGAGCGCCCTCCTACCTGGCGCGCCTCGTTCCCAAGCTGCTGCGTGCGCGCCGATGGCGTAGCCCGGGCGCGCATGAGCACCGGCATCCGCCAAGATGGCTGCCAGGGCGCGTCTTGCTCTGGGCCAGTTAACCGTCGGCTTCTTTCCGCGCTGGCACGTCCGAGCACGCTACGCTGCGCGGGCCTACATCACAACTCAGCGCCATTTTCTTTTTGGGTGGCACAAGGCATCCTCCTCTCCTACGAGCTATGTTGCGCCCGACGATTCGCTCGTCGCGGCAGATGCTCTCAGCCCGCCACGAGAGGTTCACGCGCTGCTTAGCAGGTGGCTTCTCGTTCGAGCGTTTGACTTCGGCCCCTTTGCGGGAGTCGTAGCGCCCAAGGCAAGCGTACTAGCTCGGTCTTGCGGAGTTCTCTACACGACCTGCAAGCCCGTAAGTGTCGCACTGTGCTGCATCTTGGGTTAATAAACCTGTTGTTGTTGTTATCCTGCCTCGTGCGTGGCTTCTGCGCCATAACGGAGAAAACGACGAACCCGGCCGCAACGTCTTCGCACGCAGCGGCAGTGGAGGACGCCGCATCCCTACACGGTTGCGCATAGTAGGTAAGCCTTGTGCAAACCTATCTCGACACACTTTGGAATCGTATCTGTCCATACCACCTGTTAAAAAGTCTCCCTGGTTGTTTACCTCGTTACTAGCTACCCTACACCCCGTAGGGCCCGCTTTCCCCCTCCCCCCAAAACCTACTGCGCGTCCTGCAAGTCGCCAACCCACCTCATGACCTAGCCGCCAATCGAAGGGAACTGTGTCTCGTTGAAAACCAACACGCCTATGCACCTCTCTGTTTATTTCTACCACCTCAATGCCTTTTTCTCGACTTATCCGGCATATCTCTTGGTTTGCGTTGACAACCGCTCTTCGAAGGTTGCCATCACGCACCGGTACCTCTGGTATCATACATATTGCTACAGGTACCTGAGGAGAAGTGGCACACATGTCATCAGCACATTTCGCCAGTGTAGTTGCTAGTCCTGCTGTATCTTCAGTTAGGACATCGTTTACACGCCTGAAATTATCATGAGGTTTCGTCTATCAGCTGTAGTTTTGAGTTTTGCGCTCGCTTGCGTCATGACTGCTTCGAGCTTGCGTCCTGGAAACGCCTCTTCTGCAACCCTTTTATCAACTATTACGCTCTCTTTGATGGCTCCTGTGCATCGATTGGATTTCGAGTCTCCAGCGATTATCACGTGCTTGGACGTTTCAGCTGGAACGTCCTGCACCTGGGCGTTACTCGCACCTGTGCCACCGGCTGCTTTGTCCCCTCCCAGCCCCACCACTGCTTCGCTGAAGCTGGCCCTTGCGACGATTGAACCGAGTGGACCTGTTTTTTTTTCAAACTTGCTTGCTCTTTCGTCTCTGCCATTCTGGTTGCCGGTTCCCTACTCTTCTCTCCGTAGGACGCTCCTGTGTTCACCTTGACTAGTGCTTCCTCGGCGGACTTCAGTTTTTCTCCCATTGCCCTCGTTTTCTCTTGCTCTGTCACCAACGCAGTCTCGAGCTCAGTGATTCTCATCAGCAGTTCACTCTGGGCAACCATAATTTTCTCCATTTTTTCCTCGACCTCACATTGCCTACACTTCGCGTCAGCCTCTTCTCCATCCGCTTCTACACTTGGGTCTACTTTCAAACCCACCCTGCATCCTGAACACTTTACAGTCATTAAACCATGTCTTTCTGACACCAATTGTCTCTGTGACTTGTCTCACTCGATAATTATAAAACTCGAGCGCTGCCCTACGAAACAGAAAAAGTCTAAGCTCTACTTCAAAAACGTGCGTGTTCAATGATCGTGCACCTCCCCCGCAAGTTGGCAAAAAACAATAACAAATAAACCCAAAAAAATCGAACACACACAAACTCGCACTAACTAATAAATACCTGGTGACTGACCCGCGAAGAAGCCGTATAATTAAATAAGTGCTATAAAGATTTCAACATCTGTCTATAATAATAAAGGCATGCTCAAAACTTGCAAAAGCACTTATCTGCGCAGTCGGTCGGGAGTGCTCACAAAACACCTCGATTCACTGTGACAGTCCGAACCAAACCCTAGAGTGGGGTGAAAGCACTCTGGTAGCAAGTGGCCGATGGTGCCGCACTAAATACAAGCCGGCTGGTTTTCTTGTAAGGGCGAATTGATGTCTCCAGGCAGGTGTAGAAGAAGCGGGGCAACTTCGTGCCCTCGAGAGACACCACCGCCGCTGCGGACATTCTGAGTTTTGAGACCGCACGGATTTTATTTAGTTATTTATTTACATATACTGACAATCCCAATTAAGGATTATTGCATGAAGGGCACATTCATTGTGAAAGGGCAAGATTTATACAGAGGGTACTCACTGAATTATTATAATAACGAGTGAGACAAAGCCGACAGAAATACATTTGATGACTACATCAGTACCACTAAAATACATTCAGTAGCATAGGACATCAATTCCAACTAGTACTGAAAAAAATAGTGAGCACTTCAAACAGTGGACAAGAAAAAAACACAGTTCGTCAGTTCTGAAGATAATAAATAACATTCGAGCAGGGATGAAAAAGTTTCCAATGATTGACTATTTGTTATACTGATTGGCAAGTTATTCCACTCGCGAATTGCTAGTGGAAAAAATAATATTTCAGCCAGTCCGTCCGGCACTGATATTCATTCAGTCTCTGAGAATGCTTTTGTCGTGTTGGCCTTGTTTCTTTAAATGCTTTGTATATTGGACTGTATGTTTAGCTGTTGGTGAACTAGCTGATATAGGAATTTCTGACGTGCCAGTTTAGCGCAGTTTTTTATTGTTAAGAGACCTGCTTTTTTAAAACGTTCTGTGGGTGAGTCAGTTATTCTGTACTTGTTATAGACAACTCTTATCGCTTTTCGTTGTATTCGTTCTAGGGCATTTATGAGATTGTTTGTAAAGGGAAACCACGTGACGTTTGCATATTCTAAGACAAGTCTGACGAATGGTTTGTAGACTAGGAGGAGCGTTCATGAAACGCAGCGGCCCCTTGAGTGGAGGAGCACGCTCCACCTTGACTTCGTCAAGTCGAGGGGAGCCCTTAAGTGAAGGAGCGTTTGTGAATACGGGCCTAGAAGTTTTGTTTCAGGCGGCGCGGAAGCGAGACTTCTACGAAGGAAAAACAGCCGTTTTAATGCAGCTGATGTGACTTGACTAACGTGGATAACCCATCTAAATTCTTGCGTTAAAGTTAAACCTAGATATTCGTGTTCAGTCACTACCGGAAGTGGAGAGTTATTTATAACGTAAACAAATTCAGATACTTGCTTTTTTCTTGTTATCCTCAAGAGAGCAGATTTTTTAACATTCAGGGTCTTTTGCCACAGAGCACACCACTTAGATATGAACTGCAAGGCATTGTTCAGTTTTACATGATCTTCTGGGGCGTTAATTTCCTGCTAAAGTATACAATCATCATCGAAAAGCCTAAATTAACACCAATGCCAGCAGGTAAATCAATAATTAAGATCAAAAATAAAATGGGAGCCAAAACACTGCCCTGCGGTACACCTGACGTAACGTTGGCTAAGGTAGAACTTTCGCGATTGACTTGCACATACTGTGTTCGGTTACTCAGATAATTGTCAATCCAGTCAGTAAGTGGGCCTGCGCCTATCGTTGCTTCTAATTTTTTATAAGTTTTTTGTGTGGCACCCGATCAAGCGCCTTTGAGAAATATAATAGAATTAAATCAGTTTGTTTTGTACAGTCTACATTGAGGGAGATGTCGTGAATTAGTTCAACCAGTTGGGTAACTGTAGATAGTCCATTGCGAAAACCATGTTGTAGTGGCGATAAGATGTTATTCTGGTCAAGGTACAACGTTAGACGTTTAGGAATAATGTGCTCCAGTAGTTTGCAAGTTGTTCTGGTTAATGAAATGGGTCTGAATTTTGAAGGGTCAGCTTCGCTATCAGATTTATGAACAGCAGCTGCTTTTGCGATTTTCCATTCTTGGGGGAGAGAACAGGTTGATAGGGACTTATTGAAAAGTATACACAATTATTTGGCTACCCATTCAGCATATCGCCTATGAAATTCATTTGGCAAGTCATCGGGACCGGCACCCTTCTTAGTATCTCATTTCAACAACAAATTAAGCACTTTGGACTATGTCACAACAAGTGGTTCAATATGTCGGGGGTTACAAATGTCAACATCAGGCACATTTCCATCATCAATCGTGAAAACAGATTGGAAATAGTTATTTAGCGAGTTTTCTTTATCTGTGCTTTCTTCCGGCGCCGCGGGCCTAATACGGTTTTTGGGAATAAGGTAGTTCTAGAACTTCTTGGGAGACGTTTTCAAAAAATTGGGTAGCGTACTTGTAAAATAGGTTGCTTTGGACATTTTTATTTGGGATTTCATCTTAGTAATAGCTTGACTCAACTTGTTCCGAATTTATGGAGTAGGTTTTGCCTTCAAAGTTTTTCTGAGGCGCTTTACTTTACGCTTGCAATGAATAATTTCACGCGTTGTCCAGGGATTATGTTTTCGTGTTTTCTTTGTTTTAGATGGCACATAGTTAAGAACGCAATGTGTTACGACTGATTTGAAGCTTCTCCATAGTAGTTCCACAATTGCGTTTGAATCATTCGCAAGCAGTTCAAATGAAGCAAGTTCATGGAAAAGATGATCAAGTATACTGGTGTCATCGGCATGGTTAAAGTCAAGATAGGCAGAAAAAGAGTTGGATGGTATAGGGATGTCAACTATTGAAATGGAGTCCTGAATAACTTCGTGGTCTGATATGCCCTCAAGAATTTCAAGCTGTGCATTATCTGCAGGAAAATGATCGCTTAAGAACACCAAGTCGAGTATATTAGAACAGCACCCTTGGATACAGGTAGGCTGTTTTACGATTTGGGACAGATTAAATGTCGACATGATGTCAATGAGCGCATCCCTGCATGCGCTGTTGTGTTGCATTGTTCGCCAGTTTATATCGGGTAAGTTAAAGTCGCCGAGCAAAATTAGCCTGGCTCCGAGAACATACCGATGCATATAGGTGTGCAATGCCTGCAAGCTATCCTTGTCAGAAGATGGGCTGCGATAAACGCAGCCAACAAATACTGGGCGAGAAGTGAAGAGAAGCTTGCAAAATATTGCCTCGACTCCGATAACCTCAGGAAGTATTTCAAAGGAAAGCTCTTTTTTCAGTAGAATGGCCACACCTCCGCCGCGTGTCTGCCTATCTTTACGAATGATGACGTAGTTGGGGGGTGTTACCTCAAAATCCTTTATCTCATTTGTCAGCCACGTTTCTGTCAAAACTACGAAGTCAGGTTCAATTCGAAGAAGTAAGGATGGTTCCTCGAGGCCAACAAAGTTCCATTTTAATCGTTTCCCGGGTATCAGCAGGGTTGAATGTAATGACACCCTACGCCTTGGCGTGTCTTCGGACAGGCAGCCGTCGATCGCCCACTTGCAGCTGGAAATCACCGAGGAGTTTCTGCGCCATAGCCACTTTGGTGCTTTTGACAAAGATGTTTTGCTCCCAGGATGGTCCAGTAACTGAAGTAGCTTCGGATTGCGTCGCCAGCGCTATCGACCGGTACACATGTGCGTAGCTCGCAGGGAACGCATGGTTTCGCGACCACGATTTAGTCGTTTCGATAGAGACGAGGCGTCTGGCACGGATGCCACTTGCGTCGCTTCACTGGCAACGAAGAGGGAGCAGAGGTAGACGCACCACGGGAGGGTCGGCATACCGGCGTTGCTTGCAGGGCTTGGGAAGGACGGTCAGCTGCGGAGTCTCGCTGTTTCTCCATGCCGAGCAAGCCACTAGCAGAGTGAGAGTGCTCCCTGTATGTTCTAATAAAATCTGGAGCAGCTCCTTCGCCAGATCCACTCGAGGGAGCAAGGTAAATGTGAAGCATTACTTAGCAAACTTCGTTGACTTTGAGCGTATCTATCTATCTATCTATCTATCTATCTATCTATCTATCTATCTATCTATTTATCTATCTATCTATCTATCTATCCAGGCACCTACGACTTTTAGCTCTACTGGCTGTTTTTATAACGGTATCAATACCAAACTCGATATAGCGTAACATGACTATGTGGAGAACATATTTGACTAGTCATAAAAACAAATGCATGAGATGTATGTCATGAAAGTCATAATTTATGTTTCATGGTCCTGCAGCTGTTTCAGTGATATCGTTTACATGACACGTTACAAAACTGGTATGGTATGACATGATTGCATGTCGAACACAAGTGACAGACCGTAACATAAAAATCATGACATGCGTGTCATGTAACAACATGACTACATGCCGCGCTCGTGATTCATTCGCAGCCGTTTTTCTAGAGTCACATACAGAAACTTTGGTAATATGTACGTGAATGGATGAAGAAGGTATGTGACTGGTGAAAACAGGATAATCGTCAGATGTGCGTCATGTAACAACATGACCACATTCTATGCTCATGATGCGCTGGCGGCCCTTTCGATAGCTTCACTCATACCAAATTTGGCATTACAGGACGTGAATAGATGACGAAGGTATAATGCTCGTGCAAACATGATAAACATGGAATGGATGTCATGTAACAACTTGACTACAAGCTACGCTCATGATGATCTCGCGGCCCTTTCGCTAGCTTTGCATGTGCGAAACACGGTATTACGCGACGTGAACGGATGACATATGTAAATTACATATCCAAACATGATAATCATGACATGCGTGTCATGTGACAACTTGACTATATGCCACACTCATGTTGCGCTCGGGGCGATTTCGCTAGCTTCACATATGTAAATTTGGTATTACGTGACGCCAATGGATGACGACGGTATGTGACTGGTGCCAACATATGAATTATTAGATGCGTGTCATGTGAGAACATGACTACATGCCATAGTCAAGGTGGAAAAGCATATCCACGTGACCCAGTGCGCTCGCTCGCCGGCATTCATTTCATCGCGTCACGCCAGCGTTGGCACGCCAGGCGCCGGTATTGCTATATACTCACCGGTGCGCGCCGGGCTGAGTGGCTTTGACGCACGCGCTTTTGAGCGCGTCCGGCGTCCTTCCGTCAATTAAAGTGGGAGACGCAGTGTTTTCTGGGTAACGCATTGGCATAGACTAATGTTACTCTGTGAAATGGGCTCGAAATGCAGCACATCGCATTTCGCGCTGGTTGCCGTCGGGCCGCGCCGACAGACGCTGGTCGCGCCTGGCGTCTGGCTATAGAGTGCTCGCGTTTTGCTCACGTAGCGCCGCTGTGCCCAGCCAGTGGGAGCGTCTATGCTACATTGGAGCGTAATGGGCCATTCATGATCCGCTCGCCGGCATTTTCTTAGCTCCGCATATAGCTAATTGGTTGTTACGTGAGGTCCACGGATGATGTATTATATGACTAATGCAAACATAATAATCCTGACACGCGTGTCATGTAGGAACATGACAACATAGCACGCTCATTGCGTGCTCGCGGCCGTTTAGCTAGATCTACATATACTGAATTTATTATCTTGTGACGTGAATGTATGACGAAGATAAACGACACAGCCAAACATGGTAATCATGACACAGCAGTCATGTACGGCATCATTTACCTCCACTCGTTACGGTGTGCTGATTTTAAAGTGAAATTTCAACCTTTCTCATTCATGCTTTGCATATCATTGATTCCTACTCTACACGTGGGACCTGCAATTTTTTCTACGCCGGAAAATCGGTGGATTCGACTGAAAGTCACGAGCACCGCGCGTTTGTAATAGATGCCCACTTTGGGCGTGCTAACGAGCGGTCATTTCGTCTGTTGCGCCTCGGTTTGGAGATCACGTTTTTCTAGCGTAGTGTCGCTTTGCACGGCGTGCCACTCATTCAAAAGAGAGCCGCGCGTCTCCTTTTGTGTTTAATGGCGTTACATTCTGACCTGGCCATTCGCTCCAGGGGAAGCACGTGTGTTTCTTTGGTAGATTTCTTCCTGTTACCATACGCCAGAGTACAGGGCTCTGGCGCAGAGTTTCTCGGCAACTCCGATTGTGCGAATGAATGTAGCCGTAACATTGCGCTTGCTCGCGTTTCCATGTTTGCACCATATGCTCAAGGTATTCGTCTTATGATGGCATACCTCGCCCAAGGGAAGAAATGCTCATCAGCCCTACTTGCGTTGAGACAGCGTCATAGCTCGTAACTATGTTGGTAGCCGCCTTCACTGGGCTGAGAGCCGCCACAACGGGCTTCCCTAGACAGACAGCGGAGACGCCGGAGCAAAATCTGTCTTAAAGTGTCAAAGGTAGGCCACCTGGACAGGATTGGTGTCTAAGTCAATCGTAGAACTTGTGAAGAGATCGCCTTGTAGCGCCGAGGAGTGCAGACGTGGACGCGTCGTTGGCCCCGGTAATTATTTTTCGAAGTAGAGGTCGAGATCATGTGATCACTAGATTGCGAGGTGTGCTCCAAGACTACGTTGATACCATTCTTCTGGACAAGCGGACCCAGCCTCTTCTGACAACATAAAATGACTGGATGGAAGAACGTGTATTACAGAGAAAAAATAAATAAGGGTTAGATGCAGGCTGGTGGGGCCCCTAGTCCAGGGCTCCACTGGCCTCAGCAGTCTGCCGAGCCTAGTCCAGAAGCACTACTTAGACCTCCTTTTCCTCGCTGGCGAGCAAGGTCTCCCACTGCTTCGTCGTGATTTTTTTCGCCGAGATCTGAGGCGTCAGATTTTGGTTGGCCTTACATTACATTCCCATGTAATGTGAGCAAGTGTTGGCTGTCCTCCACACCACGGGCGAAAACTCGCATATGCGACTAGTTGCGCCGCGTGTTGTAAACGCAGGCGCAGATATGTATTTGTAGGTGGTGCGAACATGCTCGCCAACATAGGAGAAACGCCTGATCATGCCAGCTTGCCACGCTGACCCTACCGGCGGAGTGTTGTGCGGAACGCTGGCAGCCAGCTTCCTACCCAAGCTCGGCACCTCGATTATCGATATACCAGCAAACAACAACCCACAAAAGGCCAAGGGTGCCATGAACACGGCTGACCAAGACATTGAAACTCGAAGGACATGTATGGCCGACGCCGATGAAGACTTCCTCGCAGCTGACGAGGAAACGCACGGGGCGTCGACCAGCGATGTCGGCGACGAGGAGGACTCGGCAAAGGGAGACGCTATGAACGGGCAGCGGTAAGTTGTATTTTCACTGTGATAGTGAAAATGCTTAAGAAAACGAAAAAAAAACGAGCAGCTTCCGATGACAGCCGAGCTGGAAGCGCTGGCACTGGCGAAGGCGACAGCAGCAACGCCACAACGCCTGCAGGAGAGCAAGCAAAACATTAGGCACCACCTGAACGAGGTCGGCAGATAACGCACGCGGCACCACTTCCCAGAAGGACATGAATATTACCATGCAGCCCAAGCCAGGGCTAGTCGTGAAAGAACTTAAAAGCTTAAAGAACTTAAAGATATTACAGGTTACCACGTGTGCCCAAAAGGGAAATGGCGCTGCATTGTGACGTAGGCCCGCGCAGCGTACCATACCCGGACATGCCAGCGCGAGAAAAAGCCGACGGTTGACTGGCACAGACCAAGAGGCGCCCTGGCAGCCATCTTGGCGGATGCCGGCGCTTATGCACGCCCGGGCTACGCCATCGGCGCGCACGCGGCAGCTTGGTAGGAGGGCGCTCTCGACTCCCAAAAGTGGCACCAGTATCTAAGATACTGGTGCCACTGGTGAAGGATAGCTAGTAACGAGGAAAACAACCAGGGAGACTCTTTGGCAGGTAGTATGGACAGATACGATTCCAACGTGGCACCAGTATCTAAGTCCGGGGCAGAAATAGACGTAGCCATGAGCGCCGAGCGAATTCAGGCATAGGGTATATCAACATGCAGGGTGGCAGGAACAGGCTGAAGTGGGAAGAGTTAGAAGAACAGCTAAGGGAGGCGAGGCCGATGGTATACAGTTTTGTAGAAACACATCTCAGAACATGGAACAACCTCCTAACAATGGGGACTATGTGTGAGTATATTGTAATAGAACAGAAGGCAGCAGAAAGGGGGTGGTATTGAGGCATTCATTTATAAAAGTACAGACTGGCAAAGAGTCAAGCAGGAGTGCAAGTAACATTCATGTCTAAAAGGAAATTGGCAGGACGCATGACACTCATTGGTTTCGTGTATTTGAGGACAGGAGCAAAGGCCAGAGAGGAAAACCAGGCAATGGTAGAGTTTATATCAAAGGACATTCTGGAGTTAGGAGGAGAGTGCGAGATAATTGTACTAGGAGACATGAATGTGCACATAGAAGTTATAGATGGGTATACCGACCTGACAGGCCAAATGATCATACATATGTGTGAAAGGCTTGATTTGATCATTTTCAACAGCACCGAGAAGTCTGAAGGGCAAACAACTTGGGAGGTAGGAAGGCTGCAGTCCACAATAGGTTACGCACTGATGTCGCAGAGGATGTATGATAAGCTCAGGGGAATGCACATAGATGAAGGTGGCTCCAGAAGGCTGGGTAGTGTTCACAAACGTATCAAGCTAAAATTTTGGAAGAGCAGAGAAAGTGGGAAACAGAGAAGATGAGCACCAACAGGAAAATTTTTATTCAGAAAGACAAATTGAAATAGCCACTAAGCAAATTGAGAAAGTAATCACTGAGAATAATAAAACAGTGTGAACATACACGAATCTAGTTAGACTGTTTGAGCTAGAGCTTGCTAAGGCACGTGACAAGACACCCCAGAAAAGAAGACACAAACCCTAAAGTTGGTGGGATGAGGAAGTTAAAGCCATAGCAAAACGTCAGGAATCCTCTAGGGAGACAGATATGCTAAGCAGCAGATGAGCCGACAGATGATGTTGAAAGAAAAAGACAAAACTTTCTAAGCTGTAGAAGGAATGCATCCCCTCTGATCAATGAAAAGATTGGAAGAAAGGGACCTCAGTGGCTGGCAGAAGTACACAAAAAAGATAGAAAGGCAGCTGCGAAATTTCGGAACCATCTAAACTCCCAAAGAAAGGAGAAGAGCCTAGAGCATAGGTTTAGGTGCTAGGCTAGAAGGAGACAAAGCTTCTCAATATATAGGAAGAAAGGTGACAGAAAAATTTCAAGAAAGAAGTGCTTTATGCACCACAATGAACAAGGATGAATCAAGTGGTGCATTGGATTCATTTTCACAACGAGAGTGGGAAAGGGCTGAGAAAAGGGTTCCTAGTAGTACAACAACGGGCCCAGATGGCATTCCAATGATGCTGATAAACACATTAGGTCCGAAATATAACCAGGCTTTGACAGGCAGTGAGCAAAATAACAATTGATGGTGAAGTTCATGGTGGACGGAAACTTAGCAAGATGAGCATAATCTATAAAAGAAAAGGGCACAAAGCTGACATAAACAGCTACCGTCCTACAACAGTGACATCAGTGGTCAACAGGCTGGCGATGCAGATTACATAGGAAGAACTGCAGGCATGGATAGAAAATGAGGGGGTGTTAGGGGAACTGCAGAATTGGTTTCGGAAACACCGAAGGTTGGAAGATAATCTGTTTGCACTGACGCAGTTCATCGAAATAGCAGAAAAGGAACACAGACCCCTGTGGCTAGGATTTTTGGATATCAGGGGAGCGTATGATAGCGTGGTTAAAGAGAATTTGTGGGGAATACTGGACACTCCAAGCGTGGAAGATGTAGTCGCTAATCTTTTAAAGTATATCTATAAAGGTAACAAGGTAGTTATAAAGGGGGTAAAAAGTATCCAAGCCTGCAGAGGTAAAACGGGCGCTTGGGCAGGCGTGTCCCCTGTCACCCTTATTATTCATGATGCACCTACAAGATTTGAATCCAAATTAAAGAGAAGTGGACTGGGCTTCAACCTTTGTTACGTCAAACAAGGAAAACTCATTCAACAGGCACTACCAGCATTGATGTACGCAGATATTATAGTGATGATGGCCGGCAACAAGGAAGATTTGCAGAGATTGGTGGACATCTGCGGTAATGAGGGAGATAGGTTCGGTTTCAGAATCAGTGAGGAGAAATCAGCAGTCACGATTTTTAATGGCAATGCAGGTAGTGAGCTTAGAATACAGTAGGTCACGCTAGAGGTAACAGATAAATACAAATATCTGGGCGTATGGATAAGCAATGGGACCGACTACCCAAGAGAACAGGAAATATATGTGAAGACTAAAGGTAACAAGAATGCAGTGGTAATGAAAAACAGTGCACATGGAATTACAAATGGTATGATGTTGTTAGAGGAATATGGAAAGCGGTCACGGTTCTTAGCCCAACGTTTGGCAATGCCGTCTTGCGCATGAGATCAGAAGTTCAGGCAAGATAAAAATTAGGTAACGTGGAATAGGTAGGCTTGCCTTAGGAGCTCACAGAAATACACCAAATCAGAGAGTGCAAGGTGATAAGGTATAGACATCATTTGAGGGCAGGGAATTTACCAGCAAGATCAAATTTGAGAAATGATTGAAAGGAATGGGGGAAGAGTGTTGGGTTAGGAAATTATTCAGCTACTTGTAAATGAAGATTGTTGATACAAGATGGAGTAAGCGAACCAGAAAATTGACTGGTATGTACTTAGAAAAATTCAGGAGGCAACCCCAAAAAAATATTGGTTAAGAAGATGGTAGAGGAAGCTGAGACCGATATGTGGAGAATTGGCATGATTAAGAAGTCCGCACTAGAGATTTATCAGACTTTCAAGCATGAAATTGCCAAGAAAAGGATCCATGATGAAACTCGGGGTAGTTCTTTATTGTTTGAGGCCAGGAAGGGAGTATTGTGAACGAAGACATATCAGCCAAATGCGAAGGGATAGACATGGTATGCAGTGCGTGTCAATAGGAAGAAGAAACCGCCGAACACTTGACAGTGTTCTTTAATAGGCTTCTCCCTGTAGTTCAGAATGATGGCGCAGTGTTTTTCAAAGCGCTGGAGTTTAGGTACCAGGAGGGCAAGATAGACTTTAAGCAGATAGAATTTACTGGAAGGACGTTATGTGATTGGTGGCTAAAGTCAAGGCACGAGTGAAAATAAACGCTTCACTGCAAAGTACAATATTTTCGTCCACAACCCCCTTTCTGCACCGCTTACGCTACTTGCCGGCGAATGTCTTGGTCGAGTGGAGTACCTCGATTCCTCTTTATTCCTTAGCATGCCAGACGAATTGTGCAGTAGCACCTCGACCGAACTTCATGCTCTTTCCCCACTGGAGTGCTCATCGAGTGACACCTTCTCGAGTTCCATCGCCGACACCTTAAGTGCCCATGAACGCGCCGAGCTTCTTAATCTCCTCCAGCACTTCGCGAATTCATTCGACGTTTCTCAGCCGCAATTGGGTTGGACTTCCGCAGTGCACCACTACATTGACACCGGTTCGCACCAGCCATTGCGTCAAAGACCGTACCGTGTCTCTGCTGCAGAACGTCACGTCATTAACGACCAGGTCGAAGAGATGCTACGCCGTCGCGTTATTCGACCATCGCACAGTCCTTGGGCATCTCCTGTCGTTCTAGTTCGAAAAAAAGATGGATCGATTCGATTTTGCGTCGACTACCGGCGATTAAACAAGGTGACGCGGAAAGACGTGTATCCATTACCGCGCATAGACGACGCCCTTGACAGCCTACAAGGAGCCGAATTCTTCTCCTCCTTAGACTTACGATCTGGATACTGGCAGGTTCCTATGGCAGAAGCTGATCGCCAGAAAGCAGCGTTCATTACACCAGATGGCCTGTACGAATTTAACGTAATGCCATTTCGTCTTTGTAATGCTCCTGCCACGTTTGAACGGCTCATGGACAACACACTGCGTGGACTGAAGTGGTCTGTGTGTCTATGCTACCTCGACGACATTGTCGTTTTCTCTCCCGATTTTCCTACGCATCTGCTTCGGCTCCAACTGGTTCTGACGTGTTTAACCAACGCTGGGCTCCAACTGAACCTTAAAAAGTGCCGCTTCGCCGCGCGAGAGCTGTCCATCTTAGGGCACATCGTCTCCAAGCATGGTGTTCTACCCGACCCTGCAAAACTGCGAGCAGTCGCCGAGTTTCCGAAACCTGCTACACTGAAAGAATTACGCAGTTTCATCGGACTATGCTCGTACTTCCGGCGCTTCGTGCGAAATTTTGCATCGATCATGTCACCACTGACCAACCTCCTACGCGGTGATGCAGACCTTTCATCCTGGTCTTCTGACTGCGACGTCGCGTTTGCCACGCTCCGTAGTCTGCTAACATCTCCTCCAATTCTTCGGCATTTCGACCCAACAGCTGCAACGGAAGTTCACACAGACGCGAGTGGGGTTGGTCTAGGCGCCGTCCTCGCCCAACGCAAGCCGGGCTACTCCGAATACGTCGTCGCTTATGCGAGTCGCACACTTACTAAAGCTGAGGCCAATTACAGCGTCACTGAAAAAGAGTGCTTGGCGCTAGTGTGGGCGCTTCGCAAGTTCCGACCTTATTTGTACGGTCGCCCATTCGACCTGGTAACGGACCACCATGCACTTTGTTGGCTCGCCACATTGAAAGACCCTTCTGGCCGCCTAGCTCGGTGGGCACTGCAAATCCAGGAGTACGACATTCGTGTCATCTATCGCAGCGGACGCAAGCATTCTGACGCCGACGCCCTGTCGCGTTCGCCTTTACCTCCTGACTCGGCCTGCGGAACCACTGGTATCTCCATCGCATCTCTCGACCTCGACTCCTTTACCAGTGAACAACACAAGGACCCGTGGATCGCTTCTCTTTTTAACTGTCTTTCTGGATCGTCAACCACTGCGGTACCACGATCTCTCCGACGTCAAGCTGCTCATTTCGCCATTCGTGATCGGCTACTACACCGACGCAACTACGCCCCCGAAGGTCGTAAGTGGCTCTTGGTTGTCCCGCGCAGCTTGCGATCACAAATCTGCGCCTCCTTTCACGACGATCCCCAAAGTGGTCATGCCGGAGTTTTCAAAACTTACGAACGCATTCGCCATCGCTTCTACTGGCGCGGAATGTATAATTTCGTTCGAAAATTTGTTATGGGCTGTCCTGACTGTCAACGTCGCAAATCACCGCCTTTCCACTCGTCCGGTGCGCTTCAACCGCTTCCGTGCCCTGCCAAACCTTTCGATCGGATCGGAATTGATCTCTATGGCCCTCTACCAACAACATCAGATGAAAATCGGTGGATTATAGTCGCTGTGGACCATTTAACACGCTACGCTGAGACCGCCGCCCTTCCAAGTGCCACTGCGCGGGACGTAGCATCCTTCATCCTTCATCGCTTCATATTACGACATGGTGCACCTCGAGAACTACTAAGCGATCGAGGTCGAGCCTTCCTATCAGAAGTCGTCACGTCTCTGCTTTCTGAATGCCATGTTGTTCATCGCAAGACCACGGCATACCACCCGCAGACTAACGGGCTCACGGAAAGATTTAACCGCACCCTTGGCGATATGCTCGCCATGTATGTGACATCCGATCATACTAACTGGGATCGCATTCTTACATTCATTACGTTCGCATATAACACCGCGGCACAGTCTACCACTGGATTTTCACCTTTCTTTCTTCTTTATGGACGCGAACCATCCCACACCATCGATACTCTCCTTCCATACCATCCTGACGCATCCGAATGCCCATCTGTGTCCGAAGCTGCCCGAAATGCGGAAGAGTGCCGTGAACTCGCACGCACCTTTACGTCTCGAGAACAACAGCGCCAGAAAGAAAACAACGTCGACTCTTCCCAAAGCCCCAGCTATTCCCCGGGATCACTTGTATGGCTGGCTGTACCTTACCAAACCCCCGGCATTTCCTCAAAACTCGTTCCAAAGTACGAGGGCCCATACCGCGTTCTGGAGCAAACCTCGCCGGTGAATTTTCTCATCGAGCCACTTTCCCCATCTGACGACATGCGCCGGCGTAGACGTGACATCGTCCACGTCGCCCGCCTCAAGCCATATTATAGCCCTCTGCCTTCAGACTCTTAGGTCGCCAGGATGGCTCTTTTTCGGCGGGGGCAAATTGTGAAGAAGAAAGAGCGTCGTTGGCAAGCAACATCGCCACCGCTTGGGTACTGGGTGCTGGGCTTGGCTCGCTCGGCTCGTGCTGATCATCGCCGGCATCTGCTTGACCGTTGCTCTTGCACGATCGTGTTTCTTCGTAGTACCACCGTCGCAACAGTCGTCAATAAACCCTTTTTCAGAGTCCTCATCATCACTACTTAAAGGAAAAAATAAATCTAGTTTTTGGTTCAATAATTATTACGGCTTGGTGGTGCGAGCCACCGCCCTATCTAAAGGGTATAGCCATATCCACCCATCCATCCATCCACAGTGTGCCAAGTGTAACACCCTTGCCCTCGAAATCTCACTTAACATGATTCCCACCCCAAGAGCCTTATCTTCCACGGCGTCCACGAGACTGTGACTAGTGGCAGTGCTAAAAACTACCGGAAACTCAAGTCACTCTCCACATCTCACCCACTTAATCATCGTCACAGTTGAACAAAGGAACCCGCCTGCAACAGACGGCTCCTTCAGAACCAACTAACACTAAAGCATTTCCGCAACTCTTAGCGTAAGCAGCGGCACCTAAAGTGAGCTGTTGGGCAGGGGTTGGTTCTTCCAAGTGTCTTTGTTCCATCACTGGCGATCCTCCCTTTCCTGAACTTGTGACCCTTCACCAGCAGGTTGTTTAGCTTCAAAAGCAAAATGAATTCGTAAATCAACAGCTTTCACTCAATTAAGCAACTCGCTCCCCAATAACGGGGCCCTGCAAAGCCCCTCGGTATTGCCACCCATGTCCAGGTGGCTATGCCGGCCACCTTCAAGCCTAGCCCTGACGCTGAAGCTCTACGAACCCTCCAGCTTCAGTAGATGCCGCTCCATCTCCGGGAGCTCCGCTAGCTACGGCAGAACCTTCGGATTTCTAGCCCACTAACCCATTTCATCCCATTGAAGAATGCGTCAGATGCATGAAGGATCGCCTTACGTGCGTCGAAGAGTTCATAAGTCACCTCATTGTTAACTTCTTTTTTCAAAGCAAAGTAGTAGAGGTCACTCAGCCTGATTAAGCCCCGGCAGTCACTAACTTTTAACCCCAAGCCTCGCGTTCGCACTCCTTTTTACTTAGTAGTAGTACGGTCAATGAGAGTGGAGTGCAGTGCAAAAGCTGACACCGAACGATCTACAAATTGAGGATACAGCGCATTTTTGAACTAAAGTTTATTAGATCAGGACGCACGTATATAGGCACAGGCAAAGCAAAAAAACTAAAAAGCAGGAAACCTGGTTTCTATCATTTCTTGCATTGCCTGTGCATTAAATCTGGTTTTTTCTCTTTTCTTGCTTTGCCAGCGCATATATACGTACGTCCTAATCTGATAAACTTTAGCTGGAAGAATGCGCTGCGTCCTCGTTTTCTCGCTCGTTTGGTGTATGTTTTTGGCACAGTACTACACTATGAATGATTTACTTCAACTTTCTCAACAAGCAAACTTATAATAGTAGTACAGGTTCAGCTTTCCCGCATCTTCGTAAAGTGTGGACCACCACCTCGCCGCCAGACAATCCGGCCTCCGTACCTCTCCATGCCTCTCGAGGCTCTGAGCAAAACATGAAGGGTAAAATAAAAAACCTATTAATTTCATGATAGCTACCAACTATAAATCTCCTTCAAGTTTATTGTCAGAATTCGAGATCATACATTGAAACTGTAGAGGGTTTGGGAACAGGCAAAAGCGCTCACACCTTCCCTTCTTCCTCCCCTCACTTGGCTCTTGATGACCATGTTGGCACTTCAAGCATCTGGCGCGACAGTAACTCTTTTTGGATACTGATTCTATTGTGGGTGGCACCACTGCGTGCCTTCTTGTGCATAAGGCATACATGGCGATAGCGATCGAACTCCACCTGGATCTCCGATACGATTATTGTATGGTCAGCGCTATCTCAACGGAGAGGCCATCCTTTATTTCACATAGTAAATGTGTAATGTCCCCCTCGTCCGAGAGGCCTACTCTGGGAATTTATTTCATAGGGCATTGCGCGCCACGGCTCGTTAACCCTGGTTATTTTCGGTGAATTCAACACCCCCAACATTCACTGGGCTTACCACTATGAGAAGGCCTCGGGCAGAGAACTCAAGGTGCTCATCTCCTCGCTTAGCCCCACACTGCTCACCGATCCAGCACAGCCCACGCGTTCCGACAATTCGGTCACAAGCCAATGATGTCCCGACCTCGCACTTATTCGTAACATTCGCTATGCTAAATGGGTAAACTTAAGCGAGACATTGGGAAGTTACCACTTTTTGTTTTGAATTTTTATCGCACCGGGGCACAAAATGTGCCAACACTGGTGACTGGCCCATCTCACCGACAGGACTAAATTCAGAATTCATCTATTTCCTATGATCCCCAACTTTGGCGAATACGGGGCGTGGGCACCCTTCGTCATTCATACGCAGAGGGCAAACACTCGCATCCTCAAAACTTCACATTCGACTTCTGTAATCGACCCACACGTCTTACATCTCCGGAATGCATGCGATGGTACTGCAAAGCACTGAAAACTTATCAAACTCAATCGAAAACTTCGCCCTCGCATCGAGCTGCTCACTGCAGAGCTGGCGGCAATTTGTACGGAGCTTGTCCATTCCTATTGGGCTGACCCCAGCTAGACGGCGGCGGACGAGTTATGCTCTAAGCGCACCTGGCGGCTCTTTCGTAGCCTTCTGAATTCCCTCCAGCGCTCGAACAGACACGCAACGCCAGCTACACCATGCTCTGGATGCCTGACTGCCAGGCCACTATAGATTAACTCACGTAAGAATTGTACGATCGATATATCTGTCGCACAACTGACCCTATAGGCCCCATAGGCCCAAATTATACGTAGTCTGGCACCCCTAATGACAAGCTCGATGCGCAAATACACGCTCACAGATTTTGCCAGACATGTTTTCACAGGCCTGTTGCCCCTACTCTTTAACCTAGCCATGGAAAACCTTCCATCCGTTCTGCGGGAGGTCGAGGGAATACACCGTGTACTATATGCCAAGAATATTACAATTTGGACTAACGCCGGCTCCTCAGCGCAAATCGAAGAGCGCCAACAAAAGGCTGCCCGTCTGGTGAATGCCTACGCTGATTCTTGCGGCCTCGCGTGCTCTCCAGACAATTCATCCATTGTCTCTATATCCAACTTACATCCACCCCAGGCTTTGCTTTCGTGTAGTCCCATTCCATCAGTCGACAAAATTTGGATTCTTAGGCTTCACAGAACATCGTCTTCGGAACCCAAGAACACAATATCAAGCCTCCGACGCACCGACGAACACGTGAGCGGGTAACTACCAAGCGCGGTGGCCTTCGCGGGACCTAGTCTATGCAGTTGGCCCATGCGTATGTGGCCCGTCGCGTCCTGTACGCATCACTTTACCTTCGCCTGCGGAGTCACCGCGAGCACCATTGGGACCTCCTTGTTCGTTCAGTATACAAACGTGCCCTCGACCTGCCGGTCACCACCTCTAACAGTCGAGTCGCGGCACTGGGGATACATAACTCTTTTGCAGAGCCGCGGGAAGTTGATCACGTTAGCCAAAATAATTGTCTGTCGTGGACGCTCTCAGCGCGACGTTTGCTACTGAGGCACGGCCTGAATGCGATATTTGGCAAAGACACTCCCTTGCCCATACCGGAACTCTGGCGTCAAAAGCTATAAGTCGAAACACTACCCCGCTACATGAGCCCCCTGTTACTTCCCGGCCGTAGACTCGCCCGTTTCGCGGCCCTTCAGGCGCCACAGTCTTGTCGCCTTGGCATTTTTTACGTGAGAGTCTCAGGCCCCTCCCCCTCGGTTCATTTCACGACCACCGTGGACAGTGATCACAGCTAGCTAGCTAGCCAGCTAGCTAGCTAGAAAACAAATGGATGGCTTCTCTTTTAGAGCCAAAACTGTAACGCAGAATAAGCAGGTTGCCATTGCTTTGGCCGCCTCGCATTCCACCTCACGCAAAATCCTAACGGACTCGTGCTCTACCTGTTTCCAGCACCTTCATGGTTACATCGCTTTGCTGGACACTCACCTACATCGATAGCCTTTTTGGGCTTCAAACGTCACCCCATTGTTATATAGAATAGACTCCAGGTCACTCGCTCCTGCCCAGCAACGCGGCGATGAACGCACGCTCCGGGCTGTGGCCCCTCCATGTCTCGAGTCGAAATCTGGTAATACGAACTTCGCGCACATCGGCGAAATTGTGGCTTATTACCTGGCTTCCTACCGCCTTTATCCAGAACCCGCAGGTTGTCTGCAGAAAATATACGAGCGAATACTGCACCACCTCAGCCGAACGCCTATATCAGTCCGACGGTCACCAGGCATTTTTTTCAGTTATCAGGGGCACCTGCTTGAAATGCCAGGTACTGGCCGACACCTACGTCGCTGTCACTTCGTGTGCCGCCAACCTCCTTCCTTCTCAATCCGCTTTCCTCTTCCCAACTATAGAAGATTGGGAGGAGAACCTGCTTGGCTGCTCCACCTTGGATGCTCACTGCGTCATAGTGATGCATGCTCGGGCACCAGACAACTTCATTGGCGTCCCCAAGTAGGGTCTTGCCGCTAAAGGATACAATATTCGGAACCACTAGGGTACATTTCTGTAATAAAACGTTTTTTTACTACAACGATTGGGGGTAGTGCTGGGTCGAATTACACCTGCCAGACATTCGCTGGCAGGAACGTCGCTGCGGATCTGGGTGGCCGTATTGCAGCGCCACTCACTTGTCTCTGTGTGCATGGTCACCTTTGTTCATGCATTGGCAACGTCCTCTTCAAGCTGCCCAAGCCCAGCTATATGAGCAAGGCATTTATTTTTTTTATAGAGACATGCGTTATCATTTTGGCACGCTTGTAAACCAACATATTGTTGCTCGAGCTAGGTCTCTCTTTGTGACTGGGGCTCACTTTGGCGATGAAAATGCGCAGGTAGGGGCGTCGAACCTGCCAAAGGCATACGACCGTTCAAGGCACGTCACGCCACCGGTACCCGTCGTCTTTTTCTGTGGCTGCGCTACAAGTTGATAACGGTGCTTCATACCATGAGATCAGCAATGCGACCCTTCAGCTTTCAACTGGATCGGTTACATGCGCATTTTCATAACCAAAGTGAGCCCCCGCTGCAGACAGAGACCTAGCTCGAGCAACACTATGTTGGTTATCATGAGTGCCAAAATGAAAGCGCATGTGTCTGCTCAAAAAACTGGGTACCTTCCTCAGGCTGGGCTTGGGCAGCGTGAAGAAAACGTTGCCAATGCACTTGTGGTCCCGATGCCGCCTGCAGTATTGACGAGAACCAGCGTCGAGCAACCACCACCACATCGAAAGTAAATGCCAACAAAGCAAAGCGCACGATTGATGGCGATTCGCTCTTACCGCGACATGTAGGGGGATGGCGAGAAAGGGTGTCGTAGAACTTGTTTTGGCAGGCTTAACAACGACAGGCCACTTTCGTAACACGCCATCGCTTTCCACTTTGAAATTGATTACAATAACGCGCAAAATCAAGGGGAAGTGAGTACAAATTTGTAAACCAACCATACATATGGTAGCATGCAGACGAAGAAGCAGCCTTAGCTTTAACCCTGTAGTCTATTTCTATTTTTATTGGTTCTGAATTGTTAAAGTTATCTAATAAACTTCCAACCGAATCCTGGCCGATCCTTCAAAGTGGATAAGTGCCATATAGTCTGTAGGCTCAAACACAACAAAACAATTTGCGACCATCGATTGCATTTTCATTGCTAAAAATTCGCAACATCCTTGTGCACTTTCTTTTCATTGTCCGCTACACTAACTCGTTTGTGCCTGCCGACATCACGTAGTTTTACTATGAATAAACCTTTTGACAATACACACCATCTGTGGATGCCATGCCACTCGCTGCCAAATAAACAACGGCTGCATTATTTAACGTAGCGTGATGCAGTTAGGGCACTTGGTGTCTAAAAAGACGTCATGAGAAGTTGACAAAGAGTAAATAGGTAGACACGACAATTTGTCACTCACGAAACTAATTGCGTCAAGCTGTAATTTGCAGAAAATGTTTATCTCTCGGCAGCTGGAAGTGTTTTTAAACGTGACTGATTTCGACATGAAGAGACTGCTAGGATATATTGGATTTATTATGACCATTATGAACGTGAGACAAGTTTTTCACTGCTCTAGACATTTTTGTAAGAAAGTTTTTGCAGTCTCGTTAGGAACAATACTTGTTTATGGGAGAAATGTGGGGTGTGTGGCTGAAATCAGTAAGGGCTTAGGAAGCACTACTATGTATAAGTTTATACTAAAATAATTATCAAAACACAAAAGATTCAACTGAGCTGGCTTTGTAACATCAGACAGCTCATTGCTGAATGATGGTAAGAATCAGTGTCGTAGCCAGTGCGTGCCACACCTATCCCCTCCGCCGCCCCCCTCCCCCATCACAAACACAAATGTTTTAACCACAGTATACAGAGCGAAAAGGAGCCGTTCGAGTCCCGTTCTTCACCGACACCTTGTAGGGCAACCTTCCCCCCCCCCCAAAAGTTTCTGCCTACGCCAGTTCTGAAAACAAAAACATTCCAGTAAAGTGTTTCAAACGTAATGGGCACACAAGTGCGTTTTCTATATGCACGAGTTAACTTTGTGCTTTCTTTTTTTCGCTCCTCCGCTCCTTAAAATGACATACAATCATCCATATTGAAATGGATTAGGCTTGCGAACCGATTACAAAACATCATATCCCATGCATCAGGTAATCATGAGTCCTGGCAACAGCTGCACGGCAAAGGCTGGCAGAGCCCGCCCTAGCCACGTAAAAGCACTACTTCTGTTGATCCTCCTCATGTTTTTCTCTCTCTCAACTGTGCGGTGTGATAGTGTAGAGACAGTGTGATTAAGAAATTGCCTATACCATGCCACCGTGCTGAAACAAACTTCGCTTGCGAACCATCGCGTCGCTCCTGTCAGAGCTGCCTCTGATCGTCGTCGTCCCCGCACCGAAGTCACTCATGTATCGCTACTGAAACAACATAATCGGCGTTTCAAACATTTTTAACTTTCCTTCCACTTTCGCGAAGAGGGTAAAAGTTGCGTGAGCACTCACTATGTACTTCATTATCTTCTTCTTTATATTCCGACCATTTCAATCACCATCAACGTTAGTCCCGCGGGCGGCGCGGCCTTGGCCCCGCGCGACTGCTATTAACCTTGGCTACTGCCGTATTAGCCATCGCCTTATACCTCTCGCATTCAAATATAAAATAGTGAGTTTCGATATCGCACTAACACACTCTATAAAACATTTGCGTTTAACCATCTGAGGCAACCAAAAGCGGAACGTTCATATGCACATTATATGCGCAAAAGCATGTTGAGTACTTGGCTTTCTGCGAAGATATTTTGCTGTGGCTTTTCCATCTGTTAAAGCTCCTATATAAAAAATTTGTGTGCCTCATTGTAGAATATGATAGTGTAGTTTGTAATATCCACCAGGTATACCTTACGAATAGATTAGAAATAATCCAGACTATTGCGCCACATTTGATTTGTTCAAAATTTTCCAGTCATGATGGCGTCACTCCTCTCCAAAATGCAGCAGCAATTTGTACGCGTGCTTGCCTGCAGCAGAGATGGCATTTCTTTTTTTTTTTGCTTTACGAACACCTGAAAGCATCACATCGTCATTCCCATAGAAATTGTCGTATTAGAAAAATTGTAGAAATTGGGATCAGGCAAGGCGTCACACGCTGCGGCTCATTCAAATTTTCTTTTTCACTTTTTCCGACTTCATTTTTCACTTTTTTCGACTTCAATTGAAGTGTGGAACCTGTTGACGCAAGATAATCTTACAAGAAAACGTATATTTGCTGATATTTACGAAGATTTCACGCGATGACAATGCCTGGCACACTGGCGGGCTGGGACCAGTCTCTATCCACTTCGTAGTCTTTTTCTTTCAGGCAGGGACCCTCTACCACTTTATGCCCCAGTCCCACGTACTGCCTTGAGGCACTATCCCACGGCTTTAAAGCGACGACCCGGCGCTTGTCACGAAAGGGGAGTGTTGGGTGACACATAAGGCTTCATTCTTACGATGTGCACAACAGTGGATGGTGGTGGCATTGAGTGCGCTTCGTCGACGACTCGCTGTATCTCGCAGGTGACGTTGGTGATCTTGCGCAGGACTTGGTATGGTCCGTCATAGCGAAATGAAAGTTTTTCTGAAAGGCCGATATGACGACATGGGGTCCACAAGAGTACGAGAGAACCTGGTGCATACGAAACTTCGCGGTGGTGACGATCGTATCGCTATTTCTGAGAGGCTTGAGAAAGTATGAGTCCTTCTCGGGCGACCTGTCGTGCTGCGTCGGCTCGCTCTATGGCATCGCGGACGGATGTAACAGGGGAGCTTCAACGAGCGGGAAGGAGTGTATCAAGAGGCAGAGAGGGTTTCCGTCCATAAAGAAAGTAGAACGGGGAATAGCCTGCGGTGTCATGTCTGGAGGAGTTGCAAGCGAGGGTGAGGTAGGGTAATGTTGCGTACCGTTCACGGTGGTCTCGAGAAACATACATTGCAAACATGTCCGTGATAGAGCGATTCAGGCGCTCTGTAAGTCCATTAGTTGGTCGATGGTATACCGTTGTGAACTTGTGGTTCATGGAACAGGAACGTACGATATTCTACATCACGCGAGATAAAAAGTATCGGCCTTGGTCAGTAACGAGCTGTCGAGGAGCGCCGGGATGCAATATGATGTCATGCAGTAGAAAGTCGGCGACATCGGTAGCGCAGCTGGTTGGAAGAGCGCTGGTGATCGCGTATCGTGTCGCGTAGTCGGTCGCCACGGCAACACATTTGTTCCCGCATGCAGAAGTGGGAAATGGCCCGAGAAGTTCGAGCCCTACGTGGTAGAGTGGCTGAGCAGGGATCTCAATAGGGTTAAAAAGGCCAGGTGGAAGCGATGCTGGTCATTTTCGACGTTTACAAGGGTCGCTGCTGGCGACATACTTTTGCACAGAGCGATATAGGCGTGGCCAAACAAAACGGCACCGGACGCGATCATAAGTGCGGGTGACCCCCAGGTGACCAGCGGCAGGTTGGTTGTGAAGCTGTCGGAGAACATCTACACGGAAATGGAAAGGCACGACGAGAAGGCGGTCGGGACCATTAGGGCACATGTTGTGGCGGTAGGGAACACCTTTATGAAGGAAATGCTAGTTTAGAGAAGTGGGTGGAGTAGCGGAAATCAGGCTTTTTAAGATGGGAAGTAAATCTGGGTCGCGTCGTTGTTCAGAAGCGATATCAAGAAAGTCTGATATTGATAAGACGCAAGCCTCCGTAGCTCTCTCTGTGGCGTCTGCTGGATCCACTGGATACCGTGACAGGCAGTCGGCGTCTTGATGGAGGTGACCAGATTTATACACGACCAAGAAGGTGTATTCTTGGAGGGGGAGAGACCAACGACCGCGACGTCCCGTGGAATCCTTGAGCGAGGAAAGCCAGCTGAGTGCATGATGATTAGTTACAACAGTAAAACGGCGGCCAAAGAGGTACTGGCGAAATTTAGCGACAGCCCAAACAAGAGCAGGACACTCTCTTTCGGTGAGGGAATAGTTCCTCTCGGCAGGGGATAAAAGGCGGCTCGCGTAGGCGATGACACAGTCACGTCCTTGCTGATGCTGAGCTAAAACAGCACCAATTTCGTGGCCACTCGCGTCCGTACGAACTTCTGTCGGGGCAGTCTGATCGAACTGGGCTAATATTTGCGTAGTCGTGAGGGCTGCAATGAGCGCCGAAAATGCAGCACCTTGAAGCAAATTCCAAGTAAATGGGACGTATTTTTTAAGAAGCTCGGTGAGAGGCCGCGCAAAATCGGCGAAATTGCAGTTGAAGCGGCGAAAATAGGAGCCCAAACCAAGGAAGCTCCGGACATCCCTAGGAGAAGAGGGCACGGGCAATTGAGTCACTGCGCGAATTTTGTCCGCATCGGGCTGTACCCCAGACTCGTTAACGAAGTGACCAAGTACAGTTATTTCGCGACGGCCGAAACGGCATTTGGAGGAGTTCAGCTGGAGACCAGCGTTGCGGAATACTTGAAGAATACTGGACGGTCGCTCAACATGGCTTGCGAACGTCGGTGAAAAAACTATTGTATCATCTAAGTAGAATAAGCAAGTGAACCATTTGAAGCCGTGAAGAAGGGAATCCATCATGCGCTCAAAGGTGGCCGGTGCATTACAAAGGCCAAACGGCATTACTTTAAATTGGTATATCCCATCAGGGGTTATAAATGCTGTTATTTCTCGGTCCCATGGGTCCACAGCGATTTGCCAATAATTAGATCGAAGGTCAGTGGACGAGAAAAACTTTGCGCCATAAAGGCAGTCATGGGCATCATCTATTTTTGGTAAGGGGTAAACGTCCTTCTTAGTGACCTTGTTGAGATGTCTATAGTCGACGCAAAACCGCCATGTGTAGTCCTTCTTGACAAGCACGACCGGGGATGCCCACGGACTTTATGAGTGTTTGACGACGCCTTTGGCAAGCATTTTCTCGACCTCTTTCTGGATGACATGGCGTTCGGCAGCGGAGACGCGGTAAGGGCGGCGATGAATTGAGTTGGCATCGCCGGTGTTGATGTGATGGATCACAACTGATTTCTGGCGTAAAGGGCAGTTGTCAAGACCGAATACGTCCGCATAGGAAGTCAACAGACGGTGGAAGTCTTGTGCTTTGGAGGGCAAAAGATCTGGCGCTATCATTTTGGCGATGTCAAAGCTTGACAGGTTGGGCGCAGTAAGCAAGTTGACGTGCGGAGTAGGTTGCTGAGCCGACAGTTCAGAAATATCACACTTTTGCAACGACAACAAGACGCCTAGTTTAATACCAGCAGGCAGCACGTGCGCGGAGAAACCAAAGTTCAAAAAAGACAGATAGGTCTGGTTGTGGCGTACTCTCACCACGGTGTGCGGGACAGCAATGGAGTGCTTTAGCACAACGTCGGTAATAGGTGAAACGACATATTCACCATCGCGCACATGCGGATCACACACGAGCTGCGCGTAAGTCGCAGCTTGCAGCGGAAGATGCAGGAACTCGGTGGCGCAAAGGCGACTTTTAGCATCACGGGCAACAGCGGCGTCAAGAGGCAGTTCAAACTGCAGACCCATCGAGCAGTAGATAAGGGCGGAGTGCGCAGAGAAAAAGTCAAGACCAAGAATCACGTCATGCGGGCACTGCTCAAGCACGGTGAACTATACGACGGTCTGGCGCCCATTAAAACACATGCGAAAGGTGCACATGCCGAGAACAGTAGATGTGCTCCCATCGGCAAGCATTACTGCACACGTAATAGCTGGCTCGATTACTTTTCGCAGTTTATTACAGAGAGCAGCGCTCATGACTGAAGTTTGTGTGCCAGTGTCTATGAGGGCTGTAACAGTAGCGTCATCCACCAAAAGGTCCAAAATATTGCGGCGTGTAGGAATCGTCAACAGAGGATTTGCAGAATGGGTCGTTAATGCAGCGTCACCTCCAGGATCTGCATGGTCTAGTTTCCCGAGGTTGAGGGCCCGGGTCGGGCAGGGGACCCGCATCGAGAAATCATTGGCGAGAGAGATTGGCGGCCTTGGGGTGATGGGACCGGCTGAACCTTCGGCCCTGAACGTTAGTAGGAGCAGGCTGTGGATCGTACGGAGTAGAAAAGCGGCGAGAATAGCCTTCAAAGCGACGCCATGTCCCAGTGTTCTAAAGAGAATTGGATGTCCAACGATTGCGACAGAAGGGTGCGATGTGGCCGGCGCGAGAGCAGTGACAGCAGATCGGTCTATCATTCGACGTTCTCCATTCAGCAGGGTTCCGGTAGCGGCAAGGGTAGCGTGAAGGGTACACCGGAATCTGGTTAACAGAAGCCGAGCGCTTGGTAGTGCGTACAGCGCAAACAGATGCGATACCGAGCTTTGCTATTTCTTGGCGAACGACGGCTTGGATGAGGGAGACGGTGAATGCGTTGTCTTGAAAGCCGTCGGAGGCGATGGCTGCAGGAGTCATTGCTTCGAGTTCGCGGTGAACGATTCGGGTGACATTTTCGGACGATGTAGCTTGCGTGAACTTGGGGCTGTCTTCGCAGGTCGAAGTGGCTGCAGCCGTAGGCAGACGCGTAAACTGGCGGGTGATGCGACGGTTCTTGGCGTGCTCGAAGCGCTGACATTCCTTCACAACCGCGTCGACGGTGGCGAAATGTTTAACGATCAACATATTGAAGGCGTCATCGGCAATTCCCTTTATTATGTGAGCGATTTTGTTAGTTTCGCTCATGTTCTCGTCTACCTTTCTGCACGCGACATTCAAGGTCTTTCCTCGCGGCCTGCTGTCGCCCAAATGGCCTGCTGAATAACTCGACAAGCTTCAGTTTGAAAACGTCCCAGCTGGTCAACTCCGACTCATGCGTCTCATACCAGGTGAGCGCCGTATCCCGCAAGTAAAATACAACGTTGGCCAGCATCAACGTAGGGTCCCAACTATAGTATTCGCTCACGCGCTCGTACAATGCGACCCAATCTTCAACATTCACCTTGTCCTTGCCTGTACCCGAGAAGGTTCCGGGGTCTCGTGGAGGCAGGAGAATCAGAGGAGGCAGCAGCTTCTGCTGCTGCTGCTGCGGCTGCTGTTTCTCTTGTGGGTGGGCCTCTTGAGCCATTGCAGTAAAATGAAGGTGGCGACCACTCCGAAGTTTCGTGTTGATTTGCCGGGAAAGCCAGGTAGGCGTACCCAACACCTCAACCAATAATCTTACAAGGAAACGTATATTTGCAGATATTTACGACGATTACACGCGATGAGAATGCCTGGCACACTGGCGGGCTGGGACCAGTCTCTATCCACTTCGTAGTCTTTTTCTTTCAGGCGGGGACCCTCTACCACTTTATGCCCCAGTCCGACGTACTGCCTTGTGGCAATATTGTAACGCACTCTTCAATAAACTCTTTTAATACGCTAACGTACGCTGGGCGAACTTGTGCCCGAGAATAATAGCACAGCTAGATTGTCTCGAGGATTCCCTTCTGCCTCTTCTTCTACGTTCGTCTTTTTTCCTCAACACGGTTCGCGCGCAGCTGGGTCCCACAGGCTCGTGCGTCGCAAATCATGTAGAAGGCACAAGTATTTGCTAGCGTGCGTAATTTGAAGTCACAGTGTGTCATTGCCCCCCTTTCCAGAGTGCATCGTCCCGATGCTTGTGTCAAACTGGTCGCATGGCAGTCATTCACAAACCCTCGTCGGGGATGTCGTTAACGTCAAAGAACGTTGTATCTTCAGCGTTTCATTGCCTGTCGTGATATGGTTTCATCCTGACGACATGCTTAGCTTCCGTGCGATGCCGCCGTCGGGATGAAATACTCAGTCCCTCTGGCATAACTTCGTAGTTGAGCGAGCCGACGCGACGGAGCACTCTGTACGGACCGAAATAGCAGCGAAGCAGTTTTTCTGAAAGGCCACGTATTCTTGCAGGAATCCACACCCATACTCTGTCTCCTGGTGCGTACTGGACGTCTCTTATTCGCAGATTGTATCGATGCGTGTCGGTTGTTTGCTGTTGGAGAATGCGATATTGTGCCAGCTGTCTGGCTTCTTCTGCTCTTTGTATGTAGTCGTGAACGTCATAGTAATTCTCGGGCGTCTCGTGAATAGGTAACATTGCATCTAAAGGTGTCGTTACCGTCCGGCCAAAAACAAGTTGGAATGGCGTCATCCGTGTTGTCTCTTGCATCGCAGTGTTATAGGCGAATGTTGCATAGGGTAATATTTTATCCCAAGTACGGTGTTCTATATCAACGTACATTGACAATATATCAGCCAGCGTTCTGTTCAGTCGTTCCGTAAGACCATTTGCTTGAGGATGATATGCCGTCGTTTTTCTATGACTGGTGTGCGTCAATTTCATGATACATTTAATCAGGTCGGGCGTAAAGGCAGTCCCTCGGTCCGTGATAAACGCTTTTGGAGCTCCGTGCCGCAGTTGGAGACGAAGAATTCTGCTACTTCAACGGCTGATCCTTTAACAAGAGTAGCTGTCTCGGCATATCTGGTTAAATAGTCGGTGGCAACTATTATCCACCGTTTTCCCGATGACGACGTAGGAAATGGGCCCAGTAAGTCCATTCCCACTTGTGTGAATGGGGCTTCTGGTGGTTCTATCGGTTGAAGGAGGCCTGCTGGTTTTATCGGTGGCATTTTACGTCTTTGGCAGTCCCGGCAGGTTCTGACATAGTGTCGTACAGAGCTAAGCAGCTTAGTGCGGATGCGTGCTAACGTTCTGCTTACTCCTAAGTGTCCAGCTGATGGATCGTCGTGGCAAGCCTCCAAAATCTCTGGTCGCAGAGGTGAAGGGACGACAAGCAGGAATGTCGATGTATTGTTGTCAAAGTTCCTTTTATACAGGATGTTGTTTTGTAGGACAAACGCTGACAAGCCGCGGACAGAAGGTCGTCGAACATCGGCAGACTGTCCTTGTAGGTACTTGATCAAGAGGAGTATCTCAGGGTCGGATCACTGCTGAAGTGCCATCTCTGATGGTGTCACAGCTCCCAAGAAAATAAAATCTTCACCATCCTCGGTGGAAGCAGAAGCAGCAGGTTGAATCGGAGCACGTGACAAGCAGTCCGCATCACTGTGCTTGCGACCTCACTTGTACACAAGCGTGATATCATACTCCTGTAATCGCAAGCTCCATCGTGCAAGCCGTCCACATGGGTCCTTGAGATTAGTCAGCCAGCATAGCGAATGATGGTCGCTTATAGCCCGAAAAGGCCTACCATATAAATATGGTCGAAACTTGCTGATAGCCCATTCCACGGCAAGGCATTCTTTCTCGGTCGCTGAGTAGTTCACCTCAGCTTTCGAAAGAGTGCGACTGGCATACGCAATGACTCGTTCTTGTCCGTTTTGCCATTGGATGAGCACGGCCCCAAGCCCTAAATTGCTTGCATCTGTGTGGATATCCGTTTCCGCTTCCTCGTCAAAATGCGCCAGAACAGGATGGCTTTGAAGGCACTTTCGTAGTTCATTGAAGGCATCCTCTTGTTCGGCAAGCCATATGAAGGGCATTTCCTCTTTTGTCAGCCGTGTCAGTGGTTCAGCAATTCGTGAAAAATTTTTTAACGAACCGTCGATAATAGGCGCAGAGACCTAAAAATCGCCTTACAGTTTTTTTGTCTGTTGGCTTCGGAAATCTTGCTACAGCCTCAGTTTTTTCAGGGTCTGGGCGGACGCCTTCTGCACTGATGACATGGCCGAGAAAAAGGAGCTCACGGAAGCCGAAATGACATTTCTGCGGTTTTATCGCCAAGTCCGCTGATTTGATCGCGGTGAGCACGTCCCGGAGCCTTTCCAAATGTTGCTCAAAGGTAGCAAAGAAAACTACAACATCGTCGAGATAAACCAGACATGACTGCCATTTAAGACCACAGAGCACTGTGTCCATCATCCGTTGGAATGTGGCGGGTGCTGAACAAAGGCCTAAAGGGAGTATGTTGAACTCGTATAAGTCGTCAGGTGTCACAAACGCTGTCTTTTCGCGATCTCTTTCGTCAACTTCTATCTGTCAATGCCCACTTTTAAGATCCAATGAGGAAAGATACCCGGCATTTCGCAGCCTATCCAGAGTTTCATCAATTCTTGGCAGAGGATAAACATCCTGTTTGGTGACGGCATTCAGCTTCCGATAATCAACACAGAAACGTAAGGTTTGGTCTTTTTTCTTCACAAGAACAACAGGTGACGCCCATGGACTTGATGAAGGCTGGACTACATCGTCTTTGAGCATTTCTTTAACCTGATTACCAATAGCTTCTCTTTCTCTTGGTGACACTCGGTAGAAATGCAGGTGTATTGGCCTCACTGACTCGTCGACAATGATGCGATGTTTGGCGACAGGAGCGCGTCGAACCTTAGATAACAACGAGAAACATTCGGCGAATTCCCTTAAAAGACCCTCTATTTGCTCTTTTTCGCTCGGTAGTAGGCCTGGCTCGATGTCGATGGCTGCAAGGACAGACTCCACGTCTTCGAAATCAGAATCATTGGTTTCAAAAGTTCGCACCTCCGTAACCTGGACGAAATCATTCAGACTGGCGATGACGGTTCCTTTTGCAACATGCTGCACCTCATTTCCAAAGTTTGTGAGTAGAACGTTTGCACATCCGTCACGTAACTTAACAAGGCCTCGTGCCATGCAGATGCCTTTTTGGAGTAGTAAGGCAGTGTTGTTGTCAGCAAATCCTTCAAATTCACTGAATGCTTTGTTGTTTACTGCGACGGATATGCTCGATCTTGGGGGTGCCATGACGCCATCGTCTGCAATACAAAGGTCTTTTACGTTTTCTTCCGTTTCAAAGGTAGCAATCGCGTGCCTAGTCGAGAATGAGACGGAAGATTTTCGCAAGTTAATTACAGCGCCATTAGCTCGTAAGAAATCTATGCCGATAATCAAGTCTCTTGAGCATTCTGGCAGCACAATAAAACTGACGACGTACGTGAAACCCCGTATTCCGATTCTTGCTGTGCATATTCCAGTAGGGTCGAAGAGGTGCCCTCCTGCTGTGCGAACTTGTGGTCCCTTCCAAAAAGTCAGCACTTTCTTTAGTATTTTAGAAAGTCCGCTACTCATCACTGAATAATCTGCGCCGGTATCTACCAGTTCGATGACTTGATAGCGGTCAACGAACACACGTAAATCGGAAGCAACGTCACTATCGAAGCACCGGTTTCTGAATCGGTCGTCGTTGAGAGTCAGCACCGGAGGTTTTTCTGCATTAGCGTCGACATCGGCCTTGCCTCCACAGGTCGCTGACTCTAGTTTTCCCGAAGTGGGCATGGGGAACGAGACCTTCGGCAGCTTGCTGAAGGTCGGGGGCTAGGCGATCTATACCTCCCCGTTGTCGTTGCCCGAGGTCGGTGTCGTTGGAAGCCACTTGAGGTTTGACGACCTGACAGGTATTCTTCGATTTCGAAGGGACGTTCACCATTTCGTGGTCGAGGTGCATTAACAGGAAAACCACGTAGTCCTGCCTGGCGGTAGTGGCAAGTTCGGTAGAGATGACCAGGCTCCCCACAGTGGTAACACAACGGTATCCTGTCGGGGGTGCGCCAGACATCGCTCTTCCTTAGTCTCCTCTCTGGCGTTGGCTGCAGGGTGCTCGGCGGCATCGGGTACTGCATAGGTGTAGCCGCCGCGACGTCCTCACGTCCTGGAGGTCCTCGTAGTAGCACATCAGCATACGTCGTTTTCGTCTTCTGTTGTAGTGGCAGCCCTGGCTGTGCGTTGCTCGAAGGTTTGCGTACCACCTGCCTGACCTCCTAAGGGATCAAATCGGCCACAGACGAAAGCATTGGAGCGTTCTGGTCAAGATGCTGCCTCTGCAGCTCTTCTCGCACAACAGACTGCACCAGCTCGCGTAGTGCTTCCATGCCGTTACCGAAGGCTGGTGGCAACATGTCCAAGGAAGTGACGATCGCATCCCGGTTGTATAACCTTGCTCGCTGTTGTAGCGTCCTTTCCATTGTAGTAGCCTCGGAACGAAACTCGGCGATGGTGTGCGGCGGGCTTCGAATTAGTCCGGCAAAGAGTTCTTGCTTCACGCCTCGCATCAGATGGAGCAGCTTTCAGTCTTCGCTCATATTTGAATCTGTTCGGTGGAATAAGCGAGACATGTCTTCCGCATACATGGCGACAGTTTCGTTATTGCGCTGATTTCTTGTCTGGAGAGCAGCTTCAGCTCTCTCTTTGCGGTCTGTGTTCAGGAAAGCAGCGAGCAGCTCCCGTCGAAAATCATTCCATGACCGGAAGGTGGCTTCGTGGTTTTCATACCACGTTCGTGCGCTATCTTCCAGTGCGAAGTAAATACTTTTAAGTTTGCGCTCTTCCCCATATCCGTTAGCCTTTGCGGCGCGTTCAAAGTGCTCAAGCCAGTCCTCTGCGTCCTCGTAGCTTTCGCCATGGAAAGGCTTTGGTAGCTTTGGCTGGTTTACTACAATGTTGGCTGGAATGACCTGAGCTGTCATGTCAGTTGCGTACGCGTTCACAGCCGTTGATGTTCCAAGCGAAGTCGATAAAGGTGAAAATTCGGGACCCTCACCACGTAGGTGTCGACTGCAGCGCTGATGAACAGGCGTCAGCTCGTTGGGTCGAAATCGCTGTGGTTCTGGACTGTGCTCCGTCACTCGAGAGGGGCTTGGCATCACACCCAGCACTTCCACCAGACTTGTAACACACTCTTCAATAAACTCTTTTAATACGCTAACGTACGCTTGGCGAACTTGTGCCCGAGAATAATAGCACAGCTAGATTGTCTCGAGGATTTCCTTCTGCCTCTTCTTCTACGTTCGTCTTTTTTCCCCAACACGGTTCGCGCGCAGCTGGGTCCCACAGGCTCGCGCGTCGCAAATCATCTAGAAGGCACAAGTATTTGCTAGCCTGCGTAATTTGAAGTCACAGTGTGTCAATATTATTACCATGGACAGCGCTGAATGTTTCCTTGAAAGGATAGAAGAGTATTTTTGGACGCTATTACACTGGCTTCTTTTTTCACTTAGGTTTTTGAGCCTCTGACTGCGAGTTCTATCAATCCTTGTTGTTTTTATTGTTATCTTTTTTCTAGTGTCACTCATTGCACAATGTGCACCTACATGTACCTTTCAACTTGCTCCCTATAACGAAGCACTGACAGTAATTGATTATTGAATAAAAGAAGTCACAGCTTTGTCGTAAAGGCGAAAAAATTAACGCGGTAGCAACAAAATGGAAAGTCACGCTTCAAAGAGGGTAAGAGGTGACAAGAGGGTTGCAGTAGGGGCGTTCCCAGGACGCAAGCTGGAAGCAGTCATGAGGAAAGCGAGCGCAAAACTCAAAACAACATCTGATAGACGAAACGTCGTGATAATTTCAGGTGGTTTAAACGATGTCTTAAAAGAAGATACAGCAGGACTAGCAACCACACTGGCGAAAGGCATCGAGGACATGCACGCCACTTCTACTCGGGTACAGGTAGCGATATGGACGATACCGGAGGTACCGGTGCTCGATGCCACCTGAAAAGAGCGGCTGTCAACACAAACCGAGAGATAGGGCGGATAAGTCGAGAGAAAGGCTTTGAGGTCGTAGAAATAAGCAGAGAGGTGCATAGGTGGGGTGGTTTTCAGTGAGACAGAATTCGCTTCATTATGCGATTAGGTCATGAGGTGGGTTGTGAATTGCAGGACGCGCATTGGTTTTTTTTTGGGGGGGGCACGCGGGCGCTTCGGGGTGAAGGATAGCTAGTAACGAGGAAAACAACCAGGGAGACTCTTTGACAGGTGGTATGGACAGATACGATTCCAAAGTGGCACCAGAATCTAAGTCCGGGCCGAAATAGACGTAGCGACCAGCGCCGAGTTAATTCAGACATAGGGTATATCAACATGCAGGGTGGCAGGAACAGGCTGAAGTGGGAAGAGATAGAAGAACAGTTAAGGAATATGATGCCGATGGTATGCGGCTTGGTAGAAAACCATCTTAGGGACATGAAATAACCTCCTAACAATCCGGACTACGCGTGCGAATAATGTAATAGAACAGAAGGCAGCAGAAAGGGGGGTTGAATTGGGGCATTCATACATAAAAGTACAGACTGGCAAAGGGTCAAGCAGGCGTGCAAGGAACAATTATGGCTAAAAGCGAAAGTGGCAGGGCAAAGGACATTCCTTGGTTTGGTGTACTTGTGGACGGGAGCAAAGACCAGAGAAGAAAACCAGGCAATGGTAGAGTGTATAACAAAGGACATTAAGGAGTTAGGAGGAGAGTGCGAGATACTTAAGCGAGATATGAATGCGCACATAATGATATAGATGGGTATGCCGACCCAACAGGCAAAATGATCATGGATATGTTTGAAAGGCATGATTTGATCATTTGCAACTGTACCGAGAAGCGTGAAGGGCCAATAACATGGGAGGTAGGAAGGCTGCAGCCGACGATAGATTACGCACTGATGTCCCATAGGATGTATGATATGCTCAGGGGAATGCACATAGATGAAGGTGGCTTCAGAAGTCTGGGTAGTGTTCAAAAACGTATCAAGCTAAGTTTTGGAAGAGCAGGGAAAGTGGGAAGGAGACGAGACGGGCAACTACTGAAAAACATTTATTCAGAAGGGCAAACAGAAATAGCTACTAAACAAATTGAGAAAGAAATCACTTAGGCTACTAAAACTATGTGGACATACGCGAATCTAATTAGACTGTTTGAGCCAGAGCTTGCTAAGGCAAGTGACAAGTCATAACAGAGAAGAAGACACAAACCAAAACGTTGGTGGGATGAGGAAGTTAAGAGAGCCATAGCAAAATGTCAGGAAGCCTCTAGGGAACACAACATGCTAAGCAGCGGGGTGAACCACCAGATAATGTTGAAAGAACCTGGTAAATCTTTCTAAGCTGTAAAAGGGATGCATTTCTTCTGATCAATGAAGAGATTTGAAGAAAGGGAGCTCAGTGGCTGGCAGAAGTACACAAAAAAAATAGAAAGGCTGCTGCAAAATTTTGGAGTCTACTAAACTCCCTAAGAAAGGAGAAGAGCCTACAGCAGAGGTTTAGGTGCTAGGCTAGAAGGAGACAAAGCTATTGATTATATAAAAACAAGGATGACAGAAAAATTTCAACAAAAAATTGCTTTATGCACCACAATACACAAGGTTGAATCAAGTGGCGCAATGGCTCCATTTTCACAGCGTGAATCGGAAAGGGCTGAGAAGAGGGTTTCTAGTAGTATATCAACAGGCCCAGATGGTATTCCAATTACGCTGATAAAGACATTAGGTATAAAGTCTAAGCAGGCTTTGAGAGAGGCAGGGAGCAAAACAATAATCGATGGTGAAGTCCCTGATAGATGGAAGCTTTTCAGGATGACCGTGATCTATAAGGGAAAGGCGAAAAGCTGACATAATCAACTACCGTCCTATAACAGTGACAACAGTGGTCTACAGGCTCGCGATGCAGATTATAAAGGTAAGACTGCAGGCATAAAAAGAGGTTGAGAGGGTGCGGGGGGAACTGCAGAGTGGGTTTCGGAAACACAGGAGGTTAGAAGACGATCTCTTGTCACTGACGAAGTGCATCGTATTAGCAGAAAAGGAACACAGACCCCTGTGGCTAGCATTTTTGGATATCAAGTGAGCGTACAATAGCGTGGTTCAAGAGGACTTTTGCGGAATGTTGAACACATTAGGCGTGGAAGATGGAGTCACTAATCTTTAAAGGATATCTGTAAAGGTAACAAGGCAGTTATATAATGAAAAAAGGAGGTATTCAAGCCTGCAGAGGTAAAACGGGGGTTTAGGCCGGGTTGTCCTCTGTCGCCCTTGTTATTCATAATGTACCTACAAGGATTAGAGCCCACATTAGAGGGAAGTGGACTGGGCTTCAACCTCTCTTTCGTGAAATAAGAAAAGCTCATTGAACAGGCACTACTAGAATTGATGTACGCAGATTATATGGTGCTAGTGGCCGACAACAAGAGAGATTTGCAGAGATTGACGGACATCTGTAGTTATGAGGTAGATAGGTTAGATTTCAGATTCAGTAAGGAAACATCAGCCAAAAAGATTTTAATGACAATGAAAGTAGGGAGCTTAGAATTCAGGAGGTCACGCTAGAGATAACAGATAAATACAAATGTCAGCATATAGATAAGCAATTGGGCTGAGTACCTAAGGCAACACGAAATATACGTCACGACTAATGAATTTTTTCACAAAATAATTCATCACAACCCTATTTTAAAAGAACAGCTTTTCACAAACCCTTCCTACATTTCATCCCGTTTGGATGATGGTTTAAATTTTGGTGTGCCATCTAGTCGAACTAATCTTTATTATGACTCTTTCATTCCACGAACAAGCAGGGACTGAAACCACCTTCCCGCTGCCATCGCCTCCATCACAGATGTAAATAACTTCAAGGTAATCACCCACCAAGAAGTGCTTTGAATGTATTGTTGCGCGTTTTAGTTGTGAAACCCCACTCCTTTCTGTAATGCCCTCGGGCCCTGAAAGTAAATAAATGAAATGAATTGAAAACAGGAATGCAGTGGTGATGAAAAACAGGGCGTTGTGGAATTACAATAGGTATGATGTTGTGAGAGAATATGGAAGGGTTCATGGTTTCAAGTCGGACGTTCGCGAACGCGGTCTTGTGCGTGAGATCAAAAGTTCATGCAAAATTTGAAATTAAGCAAAGTGGAATAGGTAGGCTTGCCTTAGGAGCTCACGGGAATATACCAAATCATGGAGTACAAGGTGATAGGGGATGGACATCATTTGAGGGCAGGGAATCTAGCAGCAAGATGAAATTTGTGAAGAGATTGAGAAAAACGGGGGAAGAGCGTTGGCTAGGAAGGTATTCCGCTATTTGTATATGAAGAAAGTCGATACAACATGGAGGAAGCGAACCAGAAAATTCACTGGTAAGTGCTTAGAAAACAGCAAGGGGCCAAACAAAAAAGATATATTGGTTAAGAATAACGTGAAGAAAACTGAGACGATATGTGAAGAATTGGTATGATGGAGAAGTCGGCACTAGAGATCTATCGAACTTTCCAGAAGGAAATTGCCAAGAAAAGGAACTATCATAATACTCGAGGTTGTTCTCTACTGCTTCAGGCCAGGGCGACAGTATTGCGAACCAAGACATATCGCGCCAAATACGAAGGGGTAGACACGGTATGCAGTGCGTGTTGAGAGGAAGCGGAAACTGCCGAGCACTTGATAATGTTCTGTAAAGGGCTTCACCCTATCGTTCAGGATGATGGCGCAGCGCTTTTCAAAGCACTTGGGTTTTGGGACAGGGAGGGTAAAATAGACTTTAAGAGGGTAGAAATTATAAGGAAGGTATATTAGATTGGTTTCCAAAGTCAAGGCACAAGTGAAAATTAAACCCTTCACTGGAAAGTAAGAGTCCTCAACCTCACTATTTAAAGGAAAAAAATACATCTAGTTTTTGGTTCATTAAGTATTACGGCTTGATGGCGTGAGTCACAGCCCGATCTAAAGGGTAAAGTCATATCAATCCATCCATGCAGTTACGGGCGCACTCAACATCGGCTCTGTGGATTTCTTCAATTTCTGCAGATCGTCACCACTACACCCTTCAATTCTGTGTTTCTCGTCAGCAAGAAGTTCTAAAAGAACAAAGCTTTATTAGGGAAACAGCCTTCGTTTCCGCTGAAACAGAGCAGCGCTGCATGGTCTGGCCCCTGTTCCAAGGCACCACTGGCTCTCGCCATTCTTTCCGCCCTCTTGAGTAGCCTCCACTGCTCTTCAAGAGCTGGCCTGTACAGCATTGCCTCCCACATCTCTCTGCTGTTGTCGTCTTCGTCTTTTTCGGTGTGTGACGTACATTCCCATGTGGTGTGGTAGAGCGTCGGTGGGCACCACACTATTGTCACAAAACTCTATGCTGTTGGTTAGTGCGTATAAAATCTGTGGATTTTTATTTATGTGATGTTTTAGAGCCAGCGTATCATCGCTGAATCCATGGTGGAGAAATTCTTGTGTGGTTCTGGGTAAACTCACCGTAAATCTTCGTATTGTTGCACGGTCGCTTTGTAACTAGGATCGATAGCTGTCGAGTCCGCCATGGTGTTGCCTTCGGCGGCTTGATAGTTAGTGAAACTTCGAGCCACCCCATGAGCATAGAGGTTCCCAGTTACACTCTCGTGTTCCAGGGTCCAAGTGATTGGGTATAGATTATGTCCTGCTGTCTTCTACTTTGGGTATGTATACGGTGTGCCTTGCTGCAGAGTTTTCCTTTCTGATAATTTCTACTTGCAGCCTGAGACTCTACGATGATATTCAGCACAGTGTTGCGCTCCATGCCTTTCCTTATAGCCAAGGCAATGGCAATATCTTCTTCTTCTATGATAGCTGTTTGAGAGACCGAAGCACAGGCAGCGATCTTACCACTTCTGTTTACCAAAGCCACTTTCATGTTCTTTGTGTTGGCCCAGTATGGCGAAGTATTCATCTGTGGATCTCAAAATATTCGAGAACGTTGTTTTCTCAATGTATGCCACTCGAGATTTTCTTCGCCTTCCGTAGAATGTCGGATCAATACTTTGTGGTGCTGGTGATACCACGTACCAATCTATAATCTGGCATGGTAGTGCCTCGATCTGTTGGTGTGCGCTTATACACCTCTCAAAGCTGACTTTTTGAAGTAAAGCTCCTCCTGCGGGAGTTTGCGCCAATCGAGTCTACATGACTATGAGTTAGGCCTCGGCTAGTTCATCAAGGCTGTTGTGGAGGCCGAGGTATAGAAGCTTCTCATTAGAAGTGCTACACAGCAATCTCAATGTTGTCTTATATACCATTTTTATAATTTCTTCAGCCTTGTCTTATTCCTTCCTATTCAGGGCATGGCAAGGGCTCGAGTACATCACTCTGCTGATTATCAGGGTTTTCATGAGTTTGAGAATGCCATGCTCTTCCATTCCTCTACATTTATGGGCCACATGGACCATTATCCGATTAATCTGTTGCGTTGTTTTTTATTGCGTTTAAAGTGTGCAGACACCTGTTGTTCAATAGTAGTCGCATTGTCCGCTCTATAAACTTTAACCACTCTGAAATAACAGTCCCTAAAGCTTGATCTCGAGCGTGAGTGCCAGATCTGCTCTTTGTTTTTTGTCTTCTGTGAGGTGAATCAGTTCGAAATTCTCCGGCGAGCACTGTAATCCTCTTTTTTGTATATGTTTCTATATATTGGCTGCCAATAGGAGCTTTCTCACAGTTTGCTCAAGTTGCCTTCTGTTATCTCTATTGTAATATCACCTTTATATAGATAATGCCAAATGTCGGGAAATTCTTGGAGCTTTTTAGGCAGTTCAATCATGCCTAAGTAGAAGAGTGTAGGCGAAATGACCGCTTTTTGTGGTGTGCCTCTGTTCGAAATATACAATACATCGGATTCATTATCTGCTACTTTGATGACAGCTGTTCTTACGTTCAGGGAGCTTCAAAAGTACTGATACGTTCTCATACCGCAGTTCATCTCACCTAGGCCGTTCAGTATCCCTTTGTGGCTTATGTTTTCAAAGCCTCCCTTAATGTCAACGGCCATGAAAATGTGTTGTCATGCCTCGGGTATGTTGGTTAAGTCTTCCTCTTTTAAAAGCAGGAGAATGTCCAGTCCTGAAAGATGTGGCCTGAAGCCAAACATGGTGTCAAGCATGAAGTTTTTCTCCTCAAGATGACGTTGTAGTCGAGTGTTTACTAATCTTTCGAACACCTTTACTAGACAAGATGTGAGATATATGGGTTGAAGAATTTCAAGGCCAATTTCTTTCCTAGTTTTGGGGATCATGATAATAACAGCGTATTTCAATTGTTGTGGTGTCATTTCTTTAACCCAATGGCCCTTTATGAAGCTCGGGAAGGCTATCATAGATTCATTGTTCATGTTTGTGATCTTGGCACTTGATGTTTTACGCGCCCCTGCCACTGTCTTAAGCTTTGTACTGGCGATTGCTTCCGTTAAGAGCTTGTTAATTCCTTTTTATGGGTGGCCATTGTAGTCAACTTGGTACGGAGGTATTGTGGCTTTTTTCACCAAAACATTTGGTATGGGGTGCATTGGAAAGTTTGTCTTTAGTGCCTGGGTACGAGTGCTACCCTCTTTCAAGGTTCTCGCTTTCGCGTCTTGTTTTGAGTGCGTAAATCATTTTTCTAACGATGCTCAATGTATTCACTGTTTCTATAAGTCTCTCTATTGAACCACAAAACCCTTCTCAGTTGGCCCCTGCAAGTTCATTAGCGTATTCTTCAGCCTATTTGGTTACGTTTTTTATTTTTGTTTTGAGCTTATGGTTCCGCTTTCGCCTTTTCCATCGCTTGGTCAAGCTTCTTCGTGCATCTTACAAAAGTAGCAGGTGAACGTCGACGTTAGGTGTTATCTCCATTCTTGTGACACTTTTGGTGTGTTTATGTTTCAGGTCTCGGATGACCTCAAATCACTGGTTGAAGTCAGTTACGTTTGTAGTTTCTTTTTAAGGAAATCTATACATGCTCGTCAGTCTGTTACTTTGGCTGTATTTGCGTAGTATGCATGCGCGGAGTTTGGTACTTATATTGTAATGGCACTTCCTGAAATTTCAAGGGTGTTGCGCTTCTCCGCCATTGGACAGTTTTTGGTTATGGTGAGATCCGGGCTTGTGTCTGCGGAGATACTATTTCTTTTCTTGTTAGCATTAAAGGGTCTGTAATGGTGTAATGCCTAGTGCTTCTATTTGTCTTGCAATATTCTTGCCTTTAGTGTCGTGGGTTGTGGGATCCCGTTCAAATGCCTCGCGTTACAATCTCCAACACTCACTAGAGGGCTCCCGTTCGCAATTTTGCTGCCTCATAAAAGAGTTTGTCAAATATTGCTCTCTTCTGACTAGGTTCGCTGTAAATATTAATCATAAAGACGCTTTTTCCTGGTGCCTTTATATATGACTTCAGTTTTTATGTACGGAGTGTCCATTCCCTTTGTTGTTTTGTGACATCGCTGTAACTGTCTTGTCCACTAATGTTGCCAGCTGCCATTTTTATGCTCGGTACTTAAGGACTCATTTCCTTGTAACTTCGGGTTAGTTCCGACTTTTTCTAGTACTATGATGGCGGGTGACGTTTGTTGTGCCATCACCAGTAGTGAAATTTGCCCCTATTAACGCAGAACCCCTGGCAGTTTCACTGTCATATTTCGCAATCTTTTAAAGTTCTGTTTCGTTTATTGTGCATTTTAGGTATCTTGGATCATGACTGCTATCTTAGCCTATTGTAAACGTTCTCGGCCTTTTCCCTTATGCTGCTGCCTGTGGCATGCTTTCGCATGGCTTTCACGAATTCCATATGCTGTGCCTGGCTTTTTCTCCTGAACTACAACTTCTCGATGTACCTCTGTCATCACTCTCTCTATCATGGGGGGCATAACTTTTTGTGTGCTGGCTTTCAGTAGTGAAACAGCAATAAAGCTGTCTTCTTCTATAGTCGGCTGCTTTTGTCTTTTCTGTCGCGCCAAGGTTAGCATGGGGCCTTGCACATGCTGCATTGGTTGCTTTCTTAATTCCCTGTTTTCTCTTTTAAGGTCCCCTATTCGAAATCACAGTAGCTCCAGCTGGTGTTCTAGGTGATGGAGTTGTGTTGTGTATATTAAAGGGATGGAGGCCTTTGCTGGCCAGCTTACCTTGTTTTTTGCGTTCTTTTTCTGTGCCGTTTTGGCGAGATGCTCCTGCTGTTTTGTTGCCTGGTCCTGCTCTTGGCCACTTTCCCCATTGGTGGAGCAGCCTTGGGAGCCAAACATGCCTTGGGATCGGGACCTGGATTGGGACCCCGATGGCGTCCCGTCCCGCAATATACCACCCTCGCGGTCCGTGCTTAACCAGCGCCTCTTTAATACACCTTTAGTTCGCGGTCCGCTTCGCCGTTGCAGGATAAGTTGCGGGACTTCAATGCCGCTGTGGGATAAGTCTCTCGACACAGAGGACACACTGGTTCACACGTGTGTACTCCTTTAGGGTTCCTTAGTCTGCAGTTACAGCATGCTTTTGCTGTCGGTGTTAGGGCAAATGTCCATTCGACGTCCTTGGGATTTTCACAGTTTGCAATAGTGTCAGGTGGGTTGATTTGGAACACATCTTATCTCACCACCGAAGCTGTACACGAAGCGTGGCGCTATCAGTCTGTCGAACGTTATGACTTGCCGAGTATCCTTGATTGAACGATTATCACACCTTGCGTGCGCACTTCAAGATAGCCTAAAAGCTCGGCTTCTGGAGTATTGCGCTCCAGCCCATGCATCACATTTTGATGGTATCATTCAGGTGTTAGTATGTAAGTGTTCATCGGGTGCTGTGTGCCACTAGGCCCTAGTGTTCTAATGTTGAAGTTCTAAGCGCCACTTCTTCGTAGGGCGTACTTGCGATGATTATGTTTGACCCGTTGCGAAAGCGGAGCAATACGTTTATCATTCTTGCAGCTCCCTGGGTAACCACTTGCACGTTCTATTGTTCGCGCAAAGTCGTAGCTTTTAAGTTCTTTCATGACTAGCCCTGGCTTGGGCTGCATGGTAATATTCATGTCCTTCTGGGAAGCGGTGCTGCGTGCGTTATCCACCGACCTCATTCAGGTGGTGCCCCATGTTTTGCTTGCTCTCCTGCAGGCGTTGTGGCGTTGCTGCTGTCGCCTTCGCCAGTGCCAGCGCTTCCAGCTCAGCTGTCATCGGAAGCTGCTCGTTTTTTTTCGTTTTCTTAAGCATTTTCACTCTCACAGTGATAATGCAACTTACCGCTGCCCGCTCATAGCATCTCCCTTTGCCGAGTCCTCCTCGTCGCCGACATCGCTGGTCGACGCCCCTTGCATTTCCTCGTCAGGTGCGAGGAAGTCTTCATCGGTTTCGGCCATAGATGTTCTTCGAGTTTCAATGTCTTGGTCAGCCGTGTTCATGGCATCCTTGGCCTTTTGTGGGTTGTTGTTTGTTGGTATATCATTAATTGAGGTGCCGCGCTTGGGTAGGAAGCTGGCTGCGGCGTTCCGCACAACACTTCGCCGGTAGGGTCAGCGTGGCAAGCTGGCATGATCAGGCGTTCCTCCTATGTTGGTGAGCATGTTGGCACCCCCTACAAATACATATCTGCGCCTGCGTTTACAACACGCGGCGCACCCAGTCGCATATGCGAGTTTTTGCCCGTGGCGTGGAGAACAGCCAACACTTGCTCACATTACATGGGAATGTAACGTAAAGCCAACCAAAATCTGACGCCTAAGATCTCGGCGAAAAAAATCACGACGGAGCAGGGGGAGACCTTGCTCGCCAGCGACGAAAAGGAGGCCTAAGTAGTGCTCCTGGACTAGGCGCGGCGGACTGCTGAGGCTAGTGGAGCCCTGGACTAGGGGCCCCACCCACCTGCATCTAACCCTTATTTATTTTTTCTCTGTAATACACGTTTTTCCATCCATCCATTTTATGTTTTTATTTACAGATACTGCAGGTCCTACCCGGGGCCATGCAGGAGTGGGATACAAACAATACATTCAAGCAATAACTAGTAAGACACTGGAGTACAGGGCATAAATGAAAGAATACGTAACTATCAAGTACAGAAAAGTCAAATATAATTTCTCGCTGTTCAACAGAACTGCGCACAACTAAGAATATTCTCAACAATTGTAGCCGGATGAATTGCACTCAAATGACACTATTTTCAGTATACATCACTTATATGGTGAAATTAATCTTTTTTATCTGTTGAGTGAATGAAGCCGTCGAGGCAGCATTCACTACTTCCGCAGGTAATGCGTTCCAATGAAAAATTGCGCGAGGAAAGAGGGCGAACTTGTGGGCACTAATGTGGCTGGGTGGCTGCCTAAACGTCTTGTTGTGATTTGTCCTAGCTGAAAGTTTAGAAGGCTGCAGAAGGTATCGTTCCCGTGATAATTTAAAATCCCCGTGATCAAGTTGGTAGACAAATTTTAATCTAGATATTATCCTGCGCTCTTCAAGTATTTGTAGGTTTGCCCTATTACGTAGATTAGTTACACTATGTTGTCGGGAGTAAGCGGAATATATAAAGCGCAGAACTAAATTTTGGACCCTTTCTATTTTCTTAATCAAATATTGTTGCCAAGGGCTCCAAATAATGTCGGCATACTCCAATTTTGGTTGCACGAGTGCTTTATACGCTTTTAGTTTTAACGTGGGAGGAATGTTACGCAGTTTTCTTTTCAAAAAGGATAACTTCTTCAGTGCACCCGAACACACATTTTCAACGTGCCTTTCCCAACTGAGGTTACTGGTAAATGTAACTCCCAGATATTTAACCCGATCAGCTCTCGTAATTGCAGCATTTCCTATGAAGTATGCGCAATGAAGGGGTAACGTTACGGTAAACGTGACGGAATTTGTTTTTGAACGATTTATTTTTAGTCCCCACCTTATACACCATTCGTTAATTGAGCGCAAGGCATCATTAGGTTTAATTCGGTCTTCTTGGTTATTTATGGATGTGTACACTACGCAGTCGTCCGCAAAAAGTTTAATCTGAATCGGTGGCTCGACGCAAAAATAAATATCAATAATATAAACCAAAAAAGAAGAGGTCCGAGGACTGAGCCCTCCGGAACTCCCGAATGCACTGCCAACTCTTTCGAGAGACAGCCATTTATAGTAACACACTGTCTTCTGTTACTCAAGTAGCTCGCGATCCATGCTACAACCTTCTGCTCAATTCCTATAGCTAATAATTTTGTTACTAAATTCTGATGGGGTACGACGTCAAAGGCCTTAGGAAATTCCAAAAAGATGGCATCGGTTTGACCTTTCAAATTAAGCGTTCTAATTAAATCATCAGTTATTTCAGCCATTTGGGTGACGGTCGACAAACCAGACCTAAATCCATGCTGCTGGGCATACAGTAGTTTGTTATTTTCTGAGTAGGTGATCATGGCCTTAAATATAATGTGCTCAAATAATTTACAGCAACTACTAGTTAAGAAAACAGGCCTGTAATTGTTAACTTCCAAAGTGGAACCTGATTTATGTACCGGAAATATTTTTGCCGAGCGCCAGTCATCAGGAATAACTGCAGCGTCTAACGATGTAGTGTAAATGCGACGTAAATATTTTGCCACCAAAACAGCATATCTAATCAAAAAAGTATTAGATATTTCGTCCGGACCAGGTGATTTCTTTACATCTAGTTTTTGTAGAAGGCAAAGGACTCCATCCTCAGTGATTTCCACTTCTAGCATAAGGCTATCAGAGTCATATGACTGCAACTGAACATGCGTGGCTGCCCGTGTAAAAACGGACCGGAAAAAGACATTAAATTTGTTGGCAATGGTAGTCGCGTCAACAATACTTTCTCCCGCGATCCTGATCTCTGAAATGCCTCGTTTATCTTTTGACAGATAGCGCCAAAATTTTGGGGTTCATTCTTCATGAATGACGGTAGAGTATCTGAAAAAAAGCTTTCCTTTGCCGATCGCGTTAGTTCTCGCAACTTAGAAGTAAGGCTTGAAAAATCACTCGTGTTCCGACGCTTGCGCTGACGCCTAATTTTGCGTTTCAACTGAATCATTTCTCTCGTGAACCACGGATATTCCCTATTAACTCGTTTCTTTTTTCACGGCACATATCTTTGCTCGCAAAAGAGAACAATTTCTCTAAAATTTGACCACATTTCATTGACATCATTAACTTGGCTAAAAAACCAAAGCGCGATTCCGAGTATTCTAAAATAGCGTTATCATCTGCATGAGTGTAATCTCTCACGAAAGTATCCGACGGTCTAGTAAGTGAACTTGTTCATGAAACAGGACATGACACAGCAAGCAACTTGTGATCGGATATTCCATCTTCTACATTGGCTGAACCTTGGAACGAGCTGCTAACCAGTGCCATATCAAGGAGGGATGATGATGAACTGTCAACCCTGGTAGCCTCAGAAACTAGTTGTTGTAAGCAGAAGTTGAATGCGGTCGAAATCAGTATATCTGCACTTCGAGATTCTTTGCCGTCTTAAGAAAAATCAGCCCAGTTTATACCCGGTAGGTTGAAATCTCCTGTAATTATAATCCGGGATCGAGAATTTGTATTATCTGCAAGGTAGTCTTGAATGGCTTCTAAGTATTCGGGCGAAGAACTCGGTGGTCGATACACGCCCCCTAAAAGTATTCTTTTACCAAGAAATTTAATTCTGCACCACACGCTTTCGTGGTTGTTGATGCCGTCCAAAACAGTAAATGCGACGTTGTTTTAATGGTGATTGCTACTCCTCCCCCACGTGACTCCCTATCTTTACGAATAAGCTTGTAAGAAGACGGTATGACTTCCAAATCTTGCACATTTGCATGTAGCGATGTCTCAGTGATTACTAAGACGTGTGGCTGACAACAGGAGATAACGTCTTCAAGGGAACTGGCTTTGTTAACAACACTACGCGCATTCAGTGAAACAACTCTGAGAATTTCGCTCACAGGCTTTCATTTTTTACTGCTGCTTCTCTTGTTCACTCGGGTTGTTGCAGAATGACCAGGATTCCGCCGGGCCTGCGCATCACGTCGTGTAATTTCCAGCCGTTGCTTTGAGAGCTCGTCCCAGATATAAACTTTATCGTCTGCTTTCAGTTTATCAAACAAGAGCAAAACCTTTGCTCCATTGGTTTTTTCCACTGCTGTCGATTGCCACAACCTGCGGCGTAAGTCGCCAATTCTCTTGGAAAAATCTTCAGATATGGAAATCTGTGTTCCTTTTAGCTTGAAACAAGCCGACATAATTGTAGTTTTCTCAGAGTAATCAAATAGCCTTAACATAATTGTTCGGTGTTTCCCAGCACGTTTAAAACCTACTCTGTGGATGCGCTCTATCGAATTCACTTCGACGCCGAGTAAATCCTTAAATACTTGTTGTTGAACCCTGTCTTGCCGAGATTCGTTATCTTCTTTTGATTCTTCACTTAAACCATAAATCATCAAGATGTTTCTTCGACTTCAGTTTTCAAGGTCATCAACTTTAATCGTAAGCTCGTTCACTAGTTTCCTCGTCCCCTTGCACGCTGCTTCGTGCTCAACCAGCTTTTCCTCGCATTTTTGTAGCCGCCCAAGCTCTTTTTCAATCGACGCTATCCTTTCTTGAACACCACCTATAGTTATTTCCACTTGTTTCAGGTTGGCAGAAAGCATGGTGAGCGTCTTATTGGTTATCGTTTGCTCTTTTAAGATTTTTCTAAGAAGCTTACTCTTTACAGTAGCCTCGGATTCTGATTCCGAAGACGGACCCGGGTTCCGCTCCACGTCCCCCGTTGCTAACAACCACAATCTAATGACAATTAAACAGTCACACAGCAAAACAAACAAACATTGTGGGCCCGGCAGTACTATCAAAGTTAGAGAATCGTCACGAATAGACTGATAGACAGGATATTTGTCACCAACCTGGACGAAAAAGCAGAAATGCATGAGCGCCCGTCCAAAGAAGGTGCTGCCAAGCCCACTGAAAGGCCGCTGAAGATGGACCTTGGTTTTATAGTCTAGCTGGTCAGTGTCCGCTGACGTCACACTGCGAACGTCATGGCGTCGACACAACACCTGAGTTGTAGCTTCCCATGATGATGTTCCATCGAGGCCTTGTCCCTGCGCATGCGCGATGGTACTGTCTTGCGGTGAGGCAATATCTGCAAATCCCACGGCGGCATCCGCCCGCAACAGGGCAATCTGGACGAAAAAGCAGAAATGCGTGAGCGTCCGTCAGAAGAAGGTGCTGTCAAGCCCACTGAAAGGCCGCTGAAGATGGACCTTGGTTTTATAGTCTAGCTGGTCAGTGTCCGCTGACGTCACACTGCGAACGTCATGGCGTCGACACAACACCTGAGGCGTAGCTTTTCATGATGATGTTCCATTGAGGCCTTGTCCCTGCGCATGCGCGATGGTACTGTCTTGCGGTGAGGCGATATCTGCAAATCCCACGGCGGCATCCGTCCGCAAGAGGGCAATCTGGACAAAAAAGCAGAAATGCATCAGCGTCCGTCCGAAGAAGGTGCTGTCAAGCCCACTGAAAGGCCGCTGAAGATGGACCTTGGTTTTATAGTCTAGCTGGTCAGTGTCCGCTGACGTCACACTGCGAACGTCATGGCGTCGACACAACACCTGAGGCGTAGCTTCTCATGATAATGTTCCATTGAGGCCTTGTCCCTGCGCATGCGCGATGGTACTGTCTTGCGGTGAGGCGATATCTGCAAATCCCACGGCGGCATCCGTCCGCAAGAGGGCAATCTGAACAAAAAAGCAGAAATGCATCAGCGTCCGTCCGAAGAAGGTGCTGCCAAGCCCACCAAGCCCACATATTGTCAGAAGAGGCTGTGTCCGCTTGTCCAGAAGAATGGTATCTACGTAGTCTTGGAGTACATCTCGCAATCTAGTGTTCACATGATCTCGACCTCTACTTCGCACAATAATTACCGGGGCCGATGACACGTACACGTCTGCACTCCTCGGCGCTATAAGGCGATCTCTTCACGAGTTCTACGATTGACTTAGACACCAATCCGGTCCAGGTGGCCCACCTTTGACACTTTGAGACAGATTTCGCTCCGGCGTCTCCGCTGGCTGTCTAGGGAAGCCCGTTGTGGTGGCTCTCAGCCCAGCGATGGCGGCTACCAACGTAGTTACGAGCTATGACCTTGTCTCAACGCAAGTAGGGCTGATGAGCATTTCTTCCCCTGGGCGAGGTATGCCATCATAAGACGAATACCTTGAGCATACGGTGCAAACATGAAAACGCTAGCAAGCGCAATATTACGGCTACATTCATTCGCACAATCGGAGTGGCCGAGAAACTCTGCGCCAGAGCACTCTACTCTGGCGTATGGTAAAAGGAAGAAATCTAACAATGAAACACACGTGCTTCCCCTGGAGCGAATTGCAAGGTGACAATGGAACGCCATGAAACACAAAAGAAGACGCGCGGCTCTCTTTTGAATGAGTGGCACGCCGTGCAAAGTAACACTACGCTAGAAAAGCGTGAGCTCCAAACCAAGGCGCAACAGACGCGATAACCACGCGTTAGCACGCCCAAAGTGGGCATCATTTGAAAGCACGCGGTGCTCGTAACTTTCAGTCGAATCCACCGATTTTCCGGCGTAGAAAAAATGGCAGGTCCCACGTATACAGTAGGAATTGATGATATGCAAAGCATTAATGAGAAAGGTTGAAATGTCACTTTAAAATCAGCACAACGTAACGATTGGAGGTAAATGATGCCGTACAGGACTTCTGCGTCATGATTACCATGTTTGACTGTGTAATTTATCTTCGTCATATATTCACGTCACGTGATAATAAATTCAGTGTATTGACGCGCGTATGTGCCAGTGGTGAGGCACATACGCCGTGTAGACGTCGTGTAGACGTTGGTCCAATGTTATCTCCCATTGAGCGAGACCGCCTTCTCACGCTGATCAACAAGTTCCATGGCTGCTTCTCATCCACATCAAGAGTTGGTCAAACGGCACTGACGAAACACCGCATCATCACGAATTCCGATGCCAGACCCATCCGGCAAAATCCTTATTGAGTCACCCCAAAGGAGCGTGAGGCAATTCAAAAACAGGTGAAAACGATGCTAGAAGATGGTGTTATTCGGCCGTCTAACAGTCCTTGGGCATCACCTGCAGTACTCGCCAAAAAGAAGGACGGTAGCTTGCGTTTCTTCGTCGACTACCATAAGCTTAATCAGATCACAAAGAAGGACGTCTACCCTCTGCCGCGTATTGATGATTCATTGGATAGACTACGAAACGCACGCTACTTTTCGTCTATGGACTTAAAAAGCGGCTACTGGCAAATTGAAGTGGATGAAAGAGATCGTGAGAAGACTGCCTTTGTTACGCCCGACGGACTTTATGAATTTCAGGTTCTTCCTTTCAGTTTGTGTTCGGCGCCAGCAACATTCCAGCGTCTCATGGACACGGTTATGTCGGGACTTAATTGGCAAACCTGCTTGGTGTACCTCGATGACGTGATTGTCTTTTCGGCGACTTTCGAGGAACACTTACGAAGGCTCGAAGCAGTTTTTGAAGCAATACGCTTGGCCGGTCTAACTCTAAAACCAGAAAAGTGCCACTTCGGCTTCCACGAACTTCGATTCCTCGGTCACGTCGTGAGCAGCCAAGGAATCCGACCCGACCCGGATAAAATTGCCGCCGTGGCAAACTTCCCAACGCCGTCAGACAAAAATCAGTGCGACGTTTTTTAGGACTCTGTGCCTATTACCGGCGGTTTATTGCTAATTTTTCGTGCATCGCATGGCCATTGACACAGCTTACTCGGGAAGATACCCCCTTCAGATGGGGCTAAGACCAACAGCAGGCATTTCACGAGCTTCGTCAGTGAATGCAAACACCCCCCGTTCTGGCCCACTTTGATGAAGACGCGCTGACAATACTTCATACAGACGCTAGTAATGTTGGTCTTGGAGCAGTGCTCGTACAGCCGAAGGACAACAACGAAAACGTGATCGCCTACACCAGCAGGACGCTGTCCTGAGCTGAAGCTAATTACACTACGACGGAAAAAGAATGTCTTGCAATGATATGGGCAGTCCTGAAGTTTCGTCATTATTTGTACGGCCGCCCATTCACCGTTATCAATGATCACCACTCTCTCTGTTGGTTAGTCAACTTGAAAGATCCGTCTGGCCGCCTTGCACGATGGAGTTTTCGGCTCCAAGAATTTCACCTTACTGTTGCCTACAAGTCGGGAAAGCGACACACCGATTCCGACTGTATTTATCGGTCTCCTGTTGAGACGGCATTCCCGGGCAACGACAATGACGACACGGCCTTTCTCGGAATTGTGGACACTGCCTCGTTTTCTCAACAGCAGCGTGGCGATGCTGAGCTGCTACCACTTATGGATTACCTACAAGGGCGAGCGAATAGCGTTCTGAAGTTGTTTGCGAGAGGGCTGCCGTCGTACTGCTTGCTTTATAAGAGGAACTTTTCACCCACTGGCAGCAGCTACTTGCTCGTCGTTCCTTCTTCGCTTCGCCGTGAGGTACTGCAAGCCTGTCACGACGAACCTACCACTGGTCACTTGGGTTACGCAAGAACATTGGCGAGGATAAGGCAGAACTATTACTGGCCAAGACTTGCCGAAGTTGTCAAAACTTACGTGCAGGCATGTCTAGATTGCCAGCGCCGCAAGCCACCATCCATCAAACCAGCTGGCCTGCTGCAGCCTGTTCGAGTGCCGGCGACACCGTTTGCACAAATTGGCATGGACTTTCTCGGCCCCTTTTCAAAGTCTGCCACTGGAAACAGGTGGATAATCGTCGCCACGGATTACCTCACCCGATACGCGGTGACAAGCGCTCTGCCACGGGCAACGGCAGCTGAAGCGGCGCAATTTGTCATCGAAGCCATCGTCTTAAGACATGGTGCTCCCACAATAGTCATCACTGACAGATGTACTGCGTTCATGGCCGAGCTTTTGGACACCATTTTCCGACTAAGTGGTACAGCTCACAGGAAGACAACGGCGTATCATCCCCAGACCAACGGGCTCACCAAACGCCTCAACAAGACCCTGGCTGACATGATAAGCTTGTACGTAGATGTAGAGCACAAGAACTGGGACATCATTTTGCCCTACGCCACGTTCGCGTACAACACGGCTCGTCAAGAGACCACTCGGAAGACACCTTTTAGTCTCATTTACGGACGCGAGGTTACAACAACGTTAGACGCAATGCTCCCTCATGAAAATGATGGCAATGAGACAGACGCCGAAGAGTTTACCCAGCTAGCAAAAGAAGCCAGACAACTTGCGAGGTTGCGAATCACCAAACAGCAAGACGACGACGCCAAGTATTACAACCACCGGCACAGACCCGTCATATACAACGTGGACGACAAAATATGGGTCTGGACACCTGTTCGTCAGCGTGGGCTTTCCGAAAAGCTGTTGCGAAGATACTTCAGAACCTACAAGGTTCTGCGACGCATTAGTGACGTCAACTACGAGGTTAATCTGGACGGCGTGCAGTGTTCAAAACGGCGCAGACATTCACCAGAAATTGTCCACGTGCTTCGGATGAAGCCTTACTTTCAGTGACTAACTGTGCAGTTTTGGTTTCGCCTTGCTTCTCAAACGTTTAACATCGGGACGATGTTTTTTAAAGGGGGAATAATGACGCGCGTATGTGCCAGTGGTGAGGACAACGAAGCAGCGCGAGTGTCTTTGGCCGAGGGCAAAAGACGAAGAAGTCGTTGCAGTCTGTTTCCTGCGATCGATAAATCGTATTTGTTTGAGGCACTTTGTGTGCTCGTCAATCTCGCGTCGTCACAATATGTGTAGCTAGCGAAATGGCCGCGAGCACGCTATGAGCGCGCTATGTTGTCATTTTCTTACATGACACGCGTGTCAGGATTATTATGTTTGCATTAGTCATATAATAAATCATCCGTTGACCTCACGTAGCAACCAATTGGGTATATGCGGAGCTAAGAAAATGCCGGCGAGCGGATCATGAATGGCCCATTACACTCCAATGTAGCATAGACACTCCCACTCGCTGGGCACAGCGGTGCTACGTTAGCAAAACGCGAGCACTGTATAGCCAGACGCCAGGCGCGACCAGCGTCTGTCGGCGCGGCCCGACGGCAACCAGCGCGAAATGCGATATGCTGCATTTCGAGGCCATTTCACAGAGTAACATTAGTCTATGCTAATTCGTTACCAATCAAGAAGGGTGTAAGGCAGGGGGACACAATTTCCCCAATGCTATTTACCGCCTGCTTACATGAGGTTTTCAGAAGCCTAGAATGGGAACAGTTAGGGATAAGAGTCAATGGAGAATACCTTAGTAACCTGCGCTTCGCCGATGACATTGCATTGCTGAGTAACTCGGGGGACGAATTGCAACTCATGATTACGGAGTTAGACAAGGAGAGCAGAAAAGTGGGTCTTAAAATTAATCTGCAGAAAACGAAAGTAATGTACAACAACCTCGGCAAAGAGCAGCGCTTCGAAATAGGTAATAGTGCACTTGAAGTTGTAAAAGACTATATCTACTTAGGGCAGGTAATAACCGCAGAGCCGAACCACGAGATTGAAGTAACTAGAAGAATAAGAATGGGGTGGAGCACATTCGGCAAGCACTCGCAAATTATGACAGGAAGATTGCCACTAACCCTCAAGAGGAAGGTATATAACAGCTGTATCTTGCCGGTACTTAGCTACGGAGCAGAAACCTGGAGACTTACAAAGAGGGTTCAGCTTAAATTGAGGACGACGCAGCGAGCAATGGAAAGAAAAATGGTAGGTGTAACCTTAAGAGACAAGAAGAGAGCAGAGTGGATTAGGGAACAAACGGGGGTTAAGGATATCATAGCTGAAATCAAGAAGAAGAAATGGACATGGGCAGGGCATGTAGCGCGTAGACAGGATAACCGCTGGTCATTAAGGGTAACTGACTGGATTCCCAGAGAAGGGAAGCGGGTTAGGGGGAGACAGAAGGTTAGGTGGGCAGATGAGATTAAGAAGTTTGCGGGTATAAATTGGCAGCAGCAAGCACAGGACCGGGTTAACTGGCGAAACATGGGAGAGGCCTTTGTCCTGCAGTGGACGTAGTCAGGCTGATGATGATGCTAATTCGTTACCCAGAAAATACTGCGTCTCCCACTTTTTGTGACGGAGGGACGCCGGACGCGCTCAAAAGCGCGTGCGTCAAAGCAACTCAGCCCGGCGCACACCGGTGAGTATATAGCAATACCGGCGCCTGGCGTGCCAACGCTGGCGTGACGCGATGAAATGAATGCCGGCGAACGAGCGCACTGGGTCACGTGGATATGCATTTCCACCTTGACTATGGCATGTAGTCATGTTCTCACAAGACACGCATCTAATGATTCATATGTTGGCATCAGTCACACACCTTCGTCAACTATTGGCGTCACGTAATACCAAATTTGCATATGTGAAGCTAGCGAAATCGCCCCGAGCGCATCATGAGTGTGGCATGTAGTCAAGTTGTCACATGATACGCATGTCATGATTATCATGTTTGGATATGTTATTTACATATGTCATCCGTTCACGTCGCGTAATACTGTGTTTCGCACAAGCAAAGCTAGCGAAAGGGCCGCGAGATCATCATGAGCGTAGCTTGTAGTCAAGTTGTTACATGACATCCATTCCATGTTTATCATGTTTGCACGTGTATCTCACCTTCGTCATCTATTCACGTCCTGTAATGCCAAATTTGGTATGAGTGAAGCTATCGAAAGGGCCACCAGCGCATCATGAGCATGGAATGTGGTCATGTTGTCACATGACACACATCTCACGATTATCATGTTTTCACCAATCACATACCTTCGACATTCATTCACGTACCGTAATACCAAATTTTGTATATGTGACTCTAGAAAAACAGCTGCGAATGAATCACGAGCGCGCCATGTAGTCATGTTGTTACATGACACGCATGTCATGAATTTTATGTTACGGTGTGTCACTTGTGTTCGACATGCAATCATGTCATACCATACCAGTTTTGTAACGTGTCATGTAAACGATATCACCTAAACAGCTGCAGGACCATGAAACATAAATTATGACATTCATAACATACGTCTCATGATTTTGTTTTTATGACTAGTCAAATATGTTCTCCACATAGTCATGTTACGCTATATCGACTTTGGTATCGATACCATTATCAAAACAGCCAGGAGAGCTAAAAGTCGTGGGTGGCTAGATAGATAGATAGATAGATAGATAGATGGATAGATAGATAGATAAATAGATAGACAGATAGATAGATAGATAGATAGATAGATAGATAGATAGACAGATAGATAGATAGATAGATAGATAGATAGATAGATAGATAGATAGATAGATAGATAGATAGATAGATAGATAGATACGCTGAAAGTTAACGAACTTTGCTGAGAAATGCTTCACATTTAACTTGCTCCCTCGAGTGGATCTGGCGAAGGAGCTGCTCCAGATTTTTATTAGAACATACAGGGAGCACTCTCACTCTTCTAGTGGCTTGCTCCACGTGGAGAAACAGCGAGACTCCGCAGCTGGCCGTCATTCCCAAGCCCTGCAAGCAACGCCGGCATGCCGACCCTCCCTTTTGCGTCTACCTCTGCTCCCTCTCCGTTGCCATTGAAGCGACGCAAGTGGCATTCGTGCCAGACGCCTCGTCTCTATCGAGACGACTAAATCGTGGTCGCAAAACCACGCGTTCCCTGCAAGCTACGCACCTGTGTACCGGTCGATCGCGCTGGCGACGCAATCCGAAGCTACTTCAGAGTCTGGACCATCCTGGGAGCAAAACATATTGGTCAAAAGCACCAAAGTGCTGGCTATGGCGCAGAAACTCCGGTGATTTCCAGCTGCAAGTGGGCGATCGACGGCTGCCTGTCCGAAGGCACGCCAAGGCGTAGGGTGTCATTACATTCAACCCTGCTGATACCCAGGAAACGGTAAAAAGAAAACTTTATTGGCCTCCAGGAACCAACCATGTGGTCTCAAAACTAAGAACGTCCGCAGCGGCTGTGGTGTCTCTCGAGGGCACCAAGTTGCCCCACTTCTTCTACCCCGCCCAAAGACGTCAATTCGCCCTTACAAGAAAACCAGCCGGCTTGTATTCAGTGCGGCACCATCGGCCACTTGCTACCAGAGTGCTTTCACCCCACTCTAGTGTTCGGTTCGGACTGTCACGGTGGATCGACGTGTTTTGTGAGCACTCCCGATCGACTGCGCAAATAAGTGGTTTTGCAAGTTTTGAGCTTGCCTTCATCATTATAGACAGATGTTGAAATCTTTAAAGCACTTATTTTATTATACGGCTTTTTCGCGGGTCAGTCACCAGGTATTTATTAGTTAGTGCGTGTGTGTGTGTTTGATTTTTTTGTGTTTCTTTATTGTTGTTTTTTTCCAACTCGCGGGGGAGGTGCACGTTCATTGAACACGCGAATTTTTGAAGTATAGCTTAGACTTTCTCTTTTTCGTAGGGCAGGGCTCGAGTTTTATAATTATTGAGTGATACAAGTCATAGAGACAATTAGTGTCAGAAAGACATGGTTAAAAGACTGTAAAGTGTTCAGGGTGCAGGGTGGGTTTGAAAGTAGACCCAAGTGTAGAAGCGGATGGAGAAGGGGCTGACGCGAAGTGAAGGCAATGTGAGGTAGAGGAAAAAAGGGAGAAAATTATGGTTGCCCAGAGTGAACTGCTGATGAGAATCACCGTGCTGGGGACTGCGTTGGTGACAGAGCAAAAAAAAAACGAGGGCAATGGGAGAAAGGCCGATGTCCGCCGAGGAAGCACAAGCCAAGGTGAACAAAAGAGCGGCCGATGGAGAGATCAGTAGGGCACCGGCAACCAGAACGGCGGAGAAGAAAGAGCAAGAGAGTTTGGAAAAAACAGGATCTGTCGGTTCAATTGTCACAAGGCCCAGTTTCAGCGAAGTAGTGGTGGGTCTAAGAGGGGACAAAGCAGCTGGAGTTTGAGGTGCAAGTAACCCCCAGGTGCAGGACGTTCCAGCTGAAAAGTCACAGCACGTTATAATAGCTGCACACTCGAAATCCAATCGATGCACAGAAGCCATCAAAGATAGGGTAAGAGTTGACAAGAGGGTTGCAGTAGGGGCGTTTCCAGGACGCAAGCTCGAAGCACTCATGACGCAAGCGAGCACAAAACTCAAAACTAACGCTGATAGACAAAACCTCGTGATAATTTCAGGCGTTTAAACGACGTCCTAAATAAAGATGCGGCAGAACTAGCAACTACACTGGCGAAAGGCGTCGATGACATGCGTGCCACTTCTCCTCAGGTACAGGTAGTGATATGTACGATACCGGAGGTACCGGTGCGTGATGGCAACCTGCGAAGAGCGGTTGTCAATGCAAACCAAGAGATATACCGGATGAGTCGAGAGAAAGGCTTTGAGGTGGTGGAAATAAACAGAAAGATGCATAGGTCTGTTGGTTTTCAAGGAGACAGAGTTCACTTCGATTGGCGGCTAGGTCATGAGGTGGGTTGGCGACTGGCAGGACGCGCAGTAGCTTTTGGGGGGGGGGGCAAGCGGGCCCTACGGGGTGCAGGATAGCTAGTAACGAAGTAAACAACGAGGGAGACTTTTTCACAGGTGTTATGAACAGATACGATTCCAAGGTGTGTGGAGATAGGTTTGCACAAGGCTTACCTACTATGCGCAACCGTGTAGGGATGCGGCGTCCTCCACTGCCGCTGCGTGCGAAGACGTTGCGGCCGGGTTTGTCGTTTTCTCCGACATGGCACAGAAACAACGCACGAGGCAGGATAACAACAACAACGGGTTTATTAACCCAAGATGCAGCACAGTGCGACACTTACGGGCCTGCAGGCCGTATAGGGAACTCCGCAAGACCGAGCAAGTACGCTTGCCTAGGGCGCTACGATTCCCGCACAAGGGCCGAAGTTGAACGCTCAAACAAGAAGCCACCTGCTAAGCAGCGCGTGAACCTCTCGTGGAAGCCGGAGGGCATCGGCCGCGACGAGCGAATCGTCGGGCGCAACAAAGCTCGTAGGAGAGGAGGATGCCATGCGCGCCCAAAAGGGAAATGGCGCTGCGTTGTGATGTAGGCCCGCGCAGCGTAGCGTGCCCGGACGTGCCAGCGCGAGAAGAAGCCAACGGTTGACTGGCCCAGACCAAGACGCGCCCTGGATGCCATCTTGGCGGATGCCGTGGCTCATGCGCGCCCAGGCTACGCCGTCAGCGCGCACGCGGCAGCTTGGGAACGAGGCGCCAGGTAGGAGGGCGCTCTCGATTACCACATCCTCTCCTCCTAAGAGCGAAGCCACCCTAAAGACGCCGTATTGAAAGCACCCACCGACACCAAAAAAACTGAGGTCCAGCTCCATGCCGTCCACGAGATCGTCGGACGCCCCGGTGTCTTCGTTTGGCGACGTCTCAACAGGAGCTTGGGGCCACGGGAGGGCGGCGGACACCGTAGCAGCGATGGCCGACTTGAATGGAGAGCCCATGACGAGCACCACCACGACCGCCTGAATGGAGTTGGTCGACAGTGCGGGTCGAAGGCCCGGGCCAGGCAGCACCGCCGGTGGTGACAGGACCGCAGGGTCCCTGCCGGACTTCGCTCGGTGAACCCGCGAATGGAGGTGGGCAGCCTCGTGCACCAGCAGGACACCACAAGCGTCGCAGTAGAAGGCCTCAGGAACATGCGGCATCGAGGCACCTTCGGAAGCATCGAGCAGGTCCGAAACAGTGCGTCCGCAGAAAGGACGCGGGACGGACTCGGGGTCTAACCGCACCCAGACTTTGCGTTGCTTGGACCAGCCACGAGGCGACAAGAAGGCAACTGGGGCCTCAGTGCCTTGTGGGAACGTTCATGTAGCGACTTCACGACGAGGCGGTGTTGTTAGCAGGGGCCGGTTGAGCATTTGACGGAGGCCGTGTGGACTTGGCCACTGCCTGCGGAACGACTGAGTGCGCAGTTGGTCTCCCGGGCTTTTTCTTGGAAGAACGGGTCATTGAGGAGGACATAACAAATGCTGGGGTGTCAGTGAAAAGCAGAAACGCACTGAAGGGTCGGCCCCGGAGGCGTGACAGGCTGGCCCAAAAAAGGAAGTATACTCCGTCGGATTGAAGGTTGCGTGAGCCAATAGGGCGCACGCTTCCCTTATCCCACCGACTACGCTGAAGATACCCAGTGAAAGAGTGAGCCACCGGGGATAGGGCTTTTTTCTCTCGAGGAGCCGGGAGTGCTGGGAACTGGGTGGATATTCCGCGCGCAGCGCGTGTAATGGTGTTCCCAGGAAAAAAGCTCGCCAGGTAGCCGTTACTGTTGCTGCTGGATGGGCTCTCGCACAGCAGCTATAAATCTCCGCTTCCTTACATGGAGGGGATAACGTCCCGCTACATGCCAGAAGCGAAAACAGCCTAGGTGCGTTTTCTCAGGTTGTACCGGCGGCGTGGTTTGGAACCAGCCTTATCCCGGTTTCCCTGCGGTTCGGTGACCGCCTCCCCTTCCCCAAAGTTGCTGCGGGCAACGAAAGGTTTGAGGTCGGAGACGTTAACTGGACCGCCGACTGGTCTCCCTTGGAACTCAGCCTGCTTGTATACTAGGGGCGACACTTTGGTGTGCACTTGGTATGGGCCCAATACTTGGCCAAAAGGGAGGCCGAGATGCCTTTGGCGGCGTCACTCAAGCCGTGATTGCGCCTGAGGACGAGATCACCGACATCGTAACGGACATCCCGATGCGACCGGTCGTATTGAGCCTTCTGACCAGCTCGCGCTTTTGCCAGGTTAGAACGCGCCAGGTCGGGGGCCGCGTCCATCCGTGAGCACAGATCCGCCGCGTAGCCAGATGGGCTGATCTTCGCGGCGCTTGCTCCGCCTCCGCCCTATAGGACGCGGTTCATGAGGTTAGGCAGCTCTTCCCCAAAGTTGAGGAAAGAGGGCGTGTACCCTGTCGAGCGATTGACCGTAGACCGCAAGGAGAAGCCGATCTCGTTAAGACAAGCATCCCAATCCCTGTGTTTCTGCGCAAAGGCTGGTAGCAAGTGCTTGAGGTTCCGGTTGATCCGCTCGGTCGGGTTGTCCTGTGGGTGATACGTGGTTGCTTTACGGTGCTTAATGCCAAAGGCAGCACACGCATCCAGAAACACCTTGGCCGTGAAATAGGACGCATTGTCCGTGATCAACTCCGCGGGAAAACCAAAGCGGGTAAAGACCTCGGTCAACTTGTTCCAGATTACGCGTGCCGTTAACTTCCGAAGGGGAAACAGTTCGACCCACTTCGTGAAGTGATCTGTGACAGCCAGGAGAAAAACATGGACTCTCGGGCTTCTTGGGAAAGGTCCCATATTGTCACAGGCCACGACCTGCCTAGGCTGATGGCTGTCGATCGGCTGCATGAGCCCGGGAGGCTTGCCCCCGCGAGGCTTCACGCATTGGCACACGTAGCATGAGTGGGCGTAGTGAAGGGCGTCTCGCTTCATGCCAGGCCAGGTTGCGGAGCGGCACAACTTTTGAAAAGTCTTAAGGCGACTCGCGTGTCCGGACAACCGCGAGTCGTGGAAATAACTAAGCGTGGCTTTCCTTAGACTGCGGGGTGTCACCAGCTTGAAAGACTCCTGGGGAGCTTCTTCAGACGGAACGTAGCGCAGGAGAACGCCGTCGGCATTCAGCAGGTACGAGTCCAACATGCCCGCAGCAATACCAGCCGGCGTACGGCACTCGGCGCCGACAGCAATACCAGCTGTCTGTTCGCGCCAAGCGGCTTGACCGCCACGCTGCTCTTGGGAGCTCAGCTCATTGAGCTCGTGAACGATGTGTTGACAAAACGGATCGTCCTGCTGTGCCTTGAGCAGCTCCTCTCTGCTGAAGACGATACCGGCGCACGTGACGGGGTCTACCAGGTATGCGTCCTCACCCGAGGCTGTCGACTCGAAAGTCACTTCACCGTCGGGGTTCACGCCTTTCTACCCTATGGAGCCAGAGGGCCCGCGGTCTGCTTGATGTGATTGCTCTCGGGGGTGGCAGACACAAGTGTCAGACGCCGAAACGGGGGCACGCGACAAAGCGTCAGCCACGATGTTCGAACTCCCTTTCCGGTTGCGCACAACAAAGATGTACCGCTGCAAGGTCAACGCCCAGCGCACAAGGCGGCCCGAGGGCTCGCGGAAGCGCTTAAGCCAGGTGAGTGCCTTGTGGTCCGTTTCCACCACGAATGGCACGCCGTCGACATAGCAGTCGAACTTCCTTGACCAAAACTATAGCGAGACATTCCCTTTCTGCGACGCTATAGTTACGCTCGGTGGCGTTAAGTGAACGGAACGCAAAGGCGACTGGCCAGAGGACGCCTTCGTGCTCCTGAAGGAGTACCGCGCCGAACTCAGGTCGCTCGCGTCCGCTTGGACAACGAACTCCCTGCTCAGGTCGGGCAGCTTTAACTCGGCTGTGGCCACTAGAGCTTCGGAAAGCGCCTTGAAGGCTCACTCTTTTCTGGTCCCCAGCTCTATCGTGCCGACTTTTTCAAGAGTGCAGTCAAGGGCGCTTGGAGGGCCGCAAAGTTTGGGATGAACTGTCGATAGTAGTTCACCATGCCCAAAAAGCGCCTCAGGCCTTGAATATTTGCCGGCGTCGGGTACTCCACAATGGCACGTACCTTCTCCTCGCACGGCAGAACACGACCGACCTGAATGGTAAAGCCTGCTAGTGAGATGCGAGTCTCAGCTATTTGAGCTTTCTTCGGGTTCAAAGTCAACCCGGCAGCACGCAACCTCCCGAGGACATCCTCCAAGTGGTGAAGGTGTTCCTCGAACGTTCGAGAGAAGATGACGATGTCGTCAAGGTACGCCATGGCGTATTGCCATTTAGCGTCCCCTAGAATGCGGTCTATCAATCTCTGGAACGTAGCTAAAGCTCCAGAACAGCCAAAGAGCATGCTGGTAAACTTGTACAAACCTCTGTGAGAGGTCAACGCAGTTTTCTCCGCGTCCACTTGCTCCATCTGAACCTGTAGGTAACCACGGCTAGAATCCAAGGTGCTGAAGTAGCAAGCACCACCTAGAGCAGCCACAATTGAGTCAACGTCAGGCATAGGATAAGCATCCTTCCTATTGATCTCGTTCAGCCGGCGGCAGTCCACACAGAGTTGACGACAGCCATCTCTTTTGGAAACCATTACCACCGGTGAACCCCAAGGACTGTTTGAGCAATGGACAACTCCGGTCTCAATCAACTCCTCCGGTGTCTGGTCAATTGCTTCCCTCTTTGCCACTCTAACCGTGCGAGGATTGCATTTCCATGGTCGTGCCTGGCCTGTGTCAATCCGGTGCCTCACCAGAGAGGTGCAACCCAGGTGTTCTCTGAACGTGTCGCTGAAACGTGTCAACAGCGACGACAGCCGTGCTCTCTCGCGTTTCGACAAGCTGTCCGGCAAAGGCGGCAGCGAGCCATTTGAGTTGCTGCTTAGCGGGGGGCGGGGGGGTCACCGGCATAGCCGAGACCTCGTTCACCGCGGCAGCATTATGCTCGAGGGAAAGCTGTACGCACGGACCGTTTCCCGCCGCGCCGGCCAAATGACCAGTCTTGGCGTCGGAAAGGGAGACGCGGGCCACGGGGGCAACGCTTGGTCTCCTTTCCTCCTTCCTCTTCATGGCGTCCGGCGACTTACTGGCAGTCGAGAGGACGGGAGGTGCAGCGAAAGGCTCTAGGGCGCCGGAAGGGCCGTCTCTGTAGCCTTCACTTGCGACGTCAATCACGATACCTGTGCGCGCGAAAAAGTCGCGACCGAGAATCACAGGCATGGAAAGATCAGGGAGATGCACAAAGCGCTGTCAGCGTGCGCGATTCTCCCAACGCGCAACCAACCGCGCAGTGCCGCACGAGGTGGCGGTACCGCTGTCGAGTTGTAAGGCAGTGTCGCAAGCTTGAATGTGGACTGAGCGGTCGCAAAAATGAGCCCTAACCTTTTCGCCGAACAGCGAGATCGAAGCCCCGCTATCCAGCAACGCCGCAAACTCTCGACCAGCAATCGTAAGGGCGATGAACAGTGCCGGCGTGGCTGGAATATCATGTCCAGCACGACACGCCATTGGTGCCAGAGGTTGTGTTACGCCCCCGTGCACTCTTATGGCTGCAGCTGCCGGCAAGGGAGAGCTCACCGACGGCTCACCCCGTTTCCCGACGGGCGAGCTGGCCCTTGTGTCGGTTTAGGGCGCGTTGCACTCACGCGCGTTGTGACCATGCTCACGGCAACGGAAGCAGACAACTTTTCCTCCAACAGGGGGGATTCTGGCGATTCTTTCGAGCTACGATTTGTCCGTTCGCCAGCGGCAGTGGGGGCTCCGGGATCGAATATCTCTCGTGCGCTGGAGCACGGGGTTTCCGTTCTTGTTCACGCTTCTGGGCAACGATTGCCTCCCGGCCGTACGAGTACGGGTCCAGAGCGCGGTGCGACACATCGAGCGCATCTCGGTCTCTCGCTGCAGAGGCCGCCTCGTGGTTCGGGCAACCCTAGTGTAACGAGTCACGACCAGCCCACGCACAATGAGGCTCGAGAGACGCGGACGGCGGTGGCGGCGGGCGATAGGCTCGCGCCGCCAGTATGTCATCCCACATATGCTTCGCATCGAATGCCAGCTCATTTAGGTGAGGATAACGGGCGCACCGAAGGTAAGCGGCGAAGATTGGATAAGCCTGGCGTATGACTCGCTCCACCTTCTCGGCGTCTGATGCAGTAGGATCAGCAAGGAGGTAGAGCTCCTGCAAAGCCCGATAGTACTCGAGAAGAGATTCGTCGGGATGCTGTGTGCGAAGCTCTAACTCGCGACGCATGCGGCGCTCGTATTCAGGAAGAAAGAATTCGCTACGAAAGAGCGCCCTAAACTGCTCCATCGAGCGAGCTTGGTGGCCGACGAGCTAGTACCACCTCGCCGCTTGGGCTGTCAGCGACACGGGCAAAACAAAGCCTTGCATAACACTGTCGCTCAGCCGCGTAGCCTGCTGATAGCGGTGCAGCGCATCGAGGTACTCTGTGGCACTGATGCGGTCCGAATAACCGCTGTACTGAGGCAGAGGTACCCTTAAGCTACTTGGAACGCTTGGATGAGGGGACTCGGGGTCTCCCTTCAAAGCACAAGGCTGCGAGCGCACCGCTTCCAACAGAACGTTTAGGAGCTGCGCAGCAATTGTGTGCAGTGGTGACTGCTCCGACGCGGACGCGGCTGTAACAGGTGCGCGTGCCTGTTCCCCAACATGCGCGTCCGACCGAAAAGGGCCAGTTCACGAAATAGAGGAGGGTAGGGTTTGCACTCCGACTGGTGCTTGAGGCCTCACGCGACTGGCAAACGGGTCAACAGCGGAGCACGGTGGCCCACGTCCGTCGAAAGCGTCGCCCACGCGAGTCCCAGGCCAGCGAGCGTCGGTGAACGCGGCGATGTTGTCGGTTAAGCGAGCAGGCTCGAGAACAACATCATCAACCCTTTGCGCTCGCGTCCACGATGGGTCAGTAAGCGCGTTACCGCCAACATCTGGGTGCACCCGGTAGGAAGGACTGGGTGCGGCCATTTGAGCTGTCAACCGTGGTGCTGACGGGGAAAGGTCAGCGAGCGGAGACTGCACCGGGGACGGGCCCGTAAGTGCGTGAGCCTTCAACAGCTGATACAGCCCGTTACTGGCTTGGTTAGGACTGTGGTCCTCATTCAAGCGACTCGCATCACCACAGGGCGCCCCGAAAAAGGGATCTCTTCCGGTGAACGAAAGCAGAGGGTCGCCGAGAGGGCCGTACACCATGCTGTTGCAGCAGTCTGCCTCGAACGAGATCAAGTTCGTCGCCACAGGATCGAACAGGAACGAGCGCGTCGAAGTGTCTGCTCTGAAGCCATGCCGAAACCAAGTTGGGCGCCAGTTATGTGGATATAGGTTTGCACAAGGCTTACCTACTCTGCGCAACCGTGTAGGGATTCGGAGTACTCCACTGCCGCTGCGTGCGAAGACGTTGCGGCCGGGTTCGTCGTTTTCTCCGGCACGGCGCAGAAACCACGCACGAGGCAGGATAACTACAACAACGGGTTTATTAACCGAAGATGCAGCACAGTGCGACACTCACGGGCTTGCAGGTCGTATAGGGAACTCCGCAAGACCGAGCAAGTACGCCTGCCTAGGGCGCTACGACTCCCGCACAAGGGCCGAAGTCGAACGCTCGAACGGGAAGCCGCCTGCTAAGCAACGCGTCATCCTCTCGTGGAGGCCTGAGAGCATCTGCCGCGACGAGCGAATCGTCGGGCGCAACATAGCTCGTAGGAGAGAAGGTTGCCACGCGCGCCCAAAAGGGAAATGGCGCTGCATTGTGACGTAGGCCCACGCATCGTAGCATGCCCGGACATGCCAGCGCGGGAAGAAGCCGACGGTTGACTGGCCCAGACCAAGAGGCGCCCTGGCAGCCATCTTGGCGGATACCGGCGCTTATGCGCGCTCGGGCTACGCTGTCGGCGCGCACGCGGCAGCTTGGGAACGGGGCGCCAGGTAGGAGGGCGCTCTCGATTCCCAAAAGTGACACCAGTATCTAAGTCCGGGGCAGAAATAGACGTAGCCACGAGCGCCGAGCGAATTCAGGCATAGATTATATCAACATGAGGGGTGGCAGGAACAGGCTGAAGTGGGAAGAGATAGAAGAACAGCTAAGGGAGGCGAGGCCGATGGTATACGGTTTTGAAGAAACACATCTCAGGGACATGGAACAACCTCCTAACAATGGGGACTACATGTGGGAATATTGTAATAGAACAGAAGGCAGCAGAAAGGGGGTGGTATTGGGGCAATCAATCATGAAGTTACAGAGTGGCAAAGGGTCAAGAAGGAGTGCAAGGTACATTCATGACTAAAGGGAAATAGACAGGACACATGACACTCATTAGTTTCGTGTATTTGTGGACAGGAGCAAAGGCCAGAGAGGAAAAGCAGGCAATGGTAGAGTTTATATCAAAGGACATTCTGGAGTTAGGAGGAGAGTGCGAGATAATTGTACTAGGAGACATGAATGTGCACATAGAAGATATAGATGGGTATACCGACCAGACCGGCCAAATGATCATACGTATGTGTGAAAGGCTTAATTTGATCATATTCAACAGCACCGAGAAGTGTGAGGGGCAAACAACTTGGGAGGTAGGAAGGCTGCAGTCGACGATAGATTACGCACTGATGTCGCAGAGGATGTATGATAAGCTCAGAAAATGCACATAGATGAAGGTGGCTCCTGAAGACTGGGTAGTGTTCACAAACGTATCAAGCTAAGTTTTTGGAAGAGCAGAGAAAGTGGGAAACAGAGAAGATGAGCACCTACAGGAAAATGTTTATTCAGAGAGACAAATTGAAATAGCCACTAAACAAATTGAGAAAGTGATCACTGAGAATAATAAAACAGTGTGGATATACACGAATCTAATTAGACTGTTTGAGCTAGAGGTTGCTAAGGCACGTGACAAGACACCCCAGAAAAGAAGACACAAACCCAAAAGTTGGTGGGATGAGGAAGTTAAAGCCATAGCAAAACGTCAGGAATCCTCTATAGAACCCAGATATGCTAAGCAGCAGAAGAGCCGACAGATGATCAATAAAAAAAGATTTATAGAAAGGGAGCTCAAGGGCTGGCAGAAGTACACAAAAAAGATAGAAAGGCAGCTGCGAAATTTCGGAACCATCTAAACTCCCTGAGAAAGAAGAAGAGCCTAGAGCATAGGTTTAGGTGCTAGTCTAGAAAGAGACAAAGCTTCTCAATATATAGGAACAAAGGTGACAGAAAAATTTCAAGAAAGAAGTGCTTTATGCACCACAAAAACAAGGATGAATCAAGTGGTGCATTGGATCCATTTTCACAACGAGAGTGGGAAAGGGCTGAGAAAAGGGTTTCTAGTAGTACAACAACGGGCCCAGATGGCATTCCAAATATGCTGATAAACACATTATGTCCGAAGTCTAAGCAGGCTTTGAGAGGCAGTGAGCAAAATAACAATCGATGGTGAAGTTCATGATGGATGGTTCATGATGGATGGACATAAAGAACTACCGTCCTATAACAGTGACATCAGTGGTCGACAGGCTGGCGATGCAGATTTTAAAGAAAAGACTGCAGGCATGGATAGAAAATGAGGGGTGTTGGGGGAACTGCAGAATTGGTTTCGGAAACACCAAAGGTGGGAAGATAATCTGTTACGACTGACGCAGTGCATCGAAACAGCAGAAAACGAACAGAGGCCCCTGTGGCTAGCAATTTTGGATATGAAGGGAGCGTATGATAGCGTGGTTCAAGAGAAATTGTGGGGAATACTGGACACACCAAGCGTGGAAGATGTAGTCGCTAATTTTTAAATGATATCTATAAAGGTAACAAGGTAGTTATAAAGGGGGTAAAAGGTATCCAAGCCTGCAGAGGTAAAACGGGCGCTTAGGCAGGGGTGTTCCCTGTCACCCTTATTATTCATGATGTACCTACAAGGATTTGAAGCCAAATTTGAGAGAAGTGGACTGGGCTTCAACCTTTCTTTCGTCAAACAAGGAAAACTCATTCAACAGGCACTACCAGCATTGATGTACGCAGATAATATAGGGATAATGGCCGGCAACAAGGAAGATTTGCAGAGATTGCTGGACATCTGCGGTAATGAGGGAGACAGGTTTGATTTCAGAATCAGTGAGGGAAAATCAGCACTCATGTTTTGTAATGAGAATGTAGGCAGTGAGCTTAGGATACAGTAGGGCACGCTAGAGGTAACAGATAATTACAAATAACTGGGCGTATGAATAACAATGGGACCGAGTACCTAAGAGAACAGGAAATATACGTGACGACTAAAGGTAACAAGAATGCTGTGGTAATGAAAACAGGGCACATGGAATGACAAATGATATGATGTTGTTAGAGGAATATGAAAAGGGGTCACGGTTCTTAGTCCGACGTTTGGCTATGCCGTCTTGCGCATGAGATCAAAAGTTCAGCCAAGATTAGAAATTAGGTAAGTTGGAATAGGTAGGCTTGCCTTTGGAGCTCACAGAAATACACCAAATCAGAGAGTGCTAGGTGATATGGGATAGACATCATTTGAGGGCAGGGAAGCTAGCAGCAAGATAAAATTTGAGAAATGATGAAAAAAATAAGGGAAGAGCGTTGGGTTAGGAAAGTATTCAGCAACTTGTACATGAAGGATGTTGATACAAGATGGAGGAAGCGAAGCAGAAAATTGACTGGTAAGTACTTAGAAATAATCAGGGGGCAATCCAAAAAGAAATATTGGTTAAGAAGATGGTAGAGGAAGCTGAGACCGATATGTGGAGAATTGGCATGATTAAGAAGTCCGCACTAGAGATTTATCAGACTTTCAAGCATGAAATTGCCAAGAAAAGGATTCATGATGAAACTCGGGGTAGTTCTTTATTGTTTGAGGCCAGGAAGGGAGTATTGTGAACGAAGACATATCGGCCAAATGCGAAGGGATAGACATGGTATGCAGTGCGTGTCAATAGGAAGAAGAAACCGCCGAACACTTGACAGTGTTCTTTAATAGGCTTCTCCCTGTAGTTCAGAATGATGGCGCAGTGTTTTTCAAAGCGCTGGGGTTTAGGTACCAGGAGGGCAAAATAGACTTTAAGCGGGTAGAGTTTACTGGAAGGACGTTATGTGATTGGTGGCTGAAGCTAAGGCACGAGTGAAAATAAACCCTTCACTGCAAAGTACGAATCCTCAACATCACTATTTAAAGGAAAAAATAAATCTAGTTTTCGGTTCATTATTTATTACGGGTAGTGCGAGTCATTGCCCGATATAAAGGGTATAGCCATATTCACCCATCCATCCATACACAGTGTGTCAAGTGTAACACCTTTGCCCTCGAAATCTCACTTAACATGATTCCCACCCCAAGAGCCTTATTTTCCACGGCGTCCACGAGACTGTAACTAGTGGCAGTGCTAAAAACTACCGGAAACTCAAGTCGCCCACCACATCTCACCCACTTAATCATCGTCACAGCTGAACAAAGGAACCCTCCTGCAACAGACAGCTCCTTCAGAACATGCTAACACTGAAGCATTCCCGCAATTCTTAGCGTAAGCAGCGGCATCTAAAGTGAGCTGTTGGGCAGGGGTTGCTTCTTTCAAGCGTCTTTGTTCCACCACTGCCGATCCTCCCTTTCCTGAATTTGTGACCCTTCACCAGCAGGTTGTTTAGCTTCAAAAGCAAAATGAATTCGTAAATAAACAGCTTTCACTCCACTAAGCAACTCGCTCCCCAATAACGGGGCCCTGCAAAACTTCCCGGTACTGCCAGCCATGTCCAGGTGGCTATGCCGGCCACCTTCAAACCTAGCCCCGACGCTAAGGCTCTACGAACCCTCCAGCTTCAGTAGACGCCGCTCCATCTCCGGGAGCTTCGCTAGCTACTGCAGGACCTTGGGATTCCTAGCCCACTAACTCATTTTATCCCATTGAAGAACGCGTCAGGTGCATGAAGGATCGCCTTACGTGCGTCGAAGAGTTCATAAGTCACCTCATTGTTAACTTCTTTTTTCAAAGCATAATAGTAGAGGTCACTCAGCCTGTTCAAGCCCAGGCAGTCACTAACTTTTAACCCCAAGCATCGCATTCGTACTCCTTTTTACTTAGTGGTAGTACGGTCAATCAGAGTGGAGTGCAGTGCAAAAGCTGACACTGAACGATCTACAGAACGAGGATACAACGCATTTTTCAACAAACGTTTATTAGATCAGGACGCACGTGTATAGGCACAGGCAAAGCAAAAAAAAAATAAAAACCAGAAAACCTGGTATTTTTCATTTCTTGCATTGCCTGTGCATATAAATCTGGTTTTTTCTCTTTTCTTACCTTGCCGGCGCATATATACGTACGTCCTAATTTGATAAACTTTAGTTGGAAGAATGCGCTGCATCCTCGTTCTCTCGCTCGTTTGGTGTATGTTTTAGGCACAGTACTACACTATGAATGATTTATTCCAACTTTCCTAACAAGCAAACTCAGAATAGTAGTACAGGTTCAGCTCCCCCGCATCGTCGTAAAGTGTCTACTACCACCTCCCCGCCAGACAACCTGGCCTCCGTACCTCTTCCTGCCTCTCAAGACTCTGAGCAAAACTTGAAGGGTAAAATATAAAACCTATTATTTTCATGATAGCTACCAACTATACATCTCCTTCAAGTTTGTCGTCGAAATTCGAGATCATACATTGAAACTGTAGAGGGTTTGGGAACAGGCAAAATTGCTCACACCTTCTCTTCTTCCTTCCTTACTTGGCTCTTGATGACCATGTTGGCACTTCAAGCATCTGGCGCGACAGTAACTCTTTTTGGATACTGATTCTATTGTGGGTGGCACCACTGCGTGCCTTCTTGTGCATAAGGCATACATGGCGATAGCCATCGAACTCGACCTGGATCTCCGATACGATTATTGTATGGTCAGCGCTATCTCAACGGAGAGGCCATTCTTTATTTCACATAGTAAATGTGTATTGTCCCCCTCGTGCGAGAGGCCTACTCTGGTAATTCTATTCATAGGGCATTGCGCGCCACGGCTCGTTAACCCTGGTGATTGTCGTTGAATTCAACACCCCCAACATTCACTGGGGTTACCACTATGAGAAAGCCTGAGGCAGAGAACTTAAGGTGCTCATCTCCTTGCTTAGCCTCACGCTGCTCACCTATCCAGCACAGCCCACGCGTTCCGACAATTCGGTCACACGCCAATGATGTCCCAACCTCGCCTTTTTTCGTAACATTCGCTTGCTAAATTGGAATGTTTAAGTGAGACTTTGGGAAGTGACCGCTTTTTGTTTCGAATTTTTATCGCACCGGGGCACAAAATGTGCCAACACTGGTGACTGGCCCATCTCACCAACAGGACTAAATTCAGAATTCATCCATTTCCTATGATCCCCAACTTCGGCGAATAAGGGACGTGGGCACTCTTTGTCTTTCATACGCAGAGGGCAAACACTCGCATCCTCAAAACTTCACATTCGACTCCTGCAATCGACCCACACGTCTTACATCTCCGGAATGCATGCCATGGTAATACAAAGCACTGAAAACTTATCAAACTCAATCGAAAACTTCGCCCTCGCATCGAGCTGCTCACTGCAGAGCTGGCGGCAATCTGTACGAAGCTTGTCCATTCCTATTGGGCTGACCCCAGCTAGAAGGCGGCGAACCAGTTATGCTCTAGGCGCACGTGGCGGCTCTTTCGTAGCCTTCTGGATTCCCTCCAGCACTCGGGCAGAAACGCAACGCCAGCTACATCATGCTCTGGATTCCTGACTGCCAGACCACTATAGATTAGCTCACGTGAGAATTGTGCGATCAATATATTTGTCGCACAACTGACCCTATAGGCCCCATAGGCCCAAATTATTGTGAGCGCGACAAGTGAATGACCCTTTATTCTCTTTGATTACATCATCACCTGCACATCTTCTTTATCTAAAAATATCATCACCAGCGTGATTTAGCTCGAGCCTGGTTAAGTAAACCGTTTCCTCACAAGTGCTGGACTTTGCTTTTCGTTCCCTCAAGTCCTCTTGCCCGTTCTCGCTGGAGCTACACTCGGGTCGTCGCTTACAACCCCCTGCCATGGCGTCCCAAGAAAACCCTGGCCCATCCAATGTCATCGTCCTACTGCAGCCACCGCCACCCCATCCGCCCAACAACACTCGCCTGCGTGATCCACCTGTGTTTTCCGGTCTCCGAGGCGATGATGTCGAAGACTGGATCAAGAACTACGACCTCGTCAGCGATTTGAACAGGTGGGACAATCCACAGAAGTTGCGCACCGTTCCATATTACTTGTTCCATGTTGCGAAAACTTGGTTCTGGTACCACGACCCGGATCTTCCTGACTGGCACACTTTCGAGCAGCAAATTTGTCAGGTATTTGGTGCCCCTGCAGTTCGCGCTGAGGCAGCAAAAAAGAAACTCGCCGAACGCACGCAGCTGCCGGGTGAATCTTACACCTCTTATATTGAGGATGTCCTTGCACTGTGAAAGCGCGTTATTACCGGCATGTCTCAGAACGACCAAGTACGACACATTAATAAAGGCATTAACACCGTCGCCTTTAACGCCCTCGCCACGCAAAATCCGGCCACCACCCAGGACGTGATAACCATCTGTCAGCGATTTGACGAGCTTCAGTCTCTTCGCCTTTGCTACGATGCCACCGACGTTCGTTTGCCTGCACCCCTCGACTTGCGTGCGCTCATTCGCGACATCGTTCGTGAAGAGCTCCATGAGCGCTGCTCTTCCTGTGCTGCGGAAGTTACTTTCCCTTCTGAAAAAGATAGCTTGCGAGACCTGATTAAACAAGAGATCGCCTCCGCATTGCGTGCGACGTGTTCCAAAAGTACCTCCGTGCGCCGGAGTTGCCGCGGTCTCTGCCGCACCCACCGTTTCTGTGCCTACAACAGCAGACCATACGCCTGTGGCTTCGTTATCACCGCCAGCGCGTGCACCACCTTACTACGCGTCTCAGCGCCCACCTCGACTAATCTGTTACTACTGCGGCTATCGAGGACATATCGCTCGGTTTTGTCGAAGGCGCCAACACGATCAGCAACGCGGCTACGCTCCCGAAGAATATCGAAGCTTCCGTCCGATCATGAACTACCTACGACCACCCTTCCGATCGTCTTATTATCGTTAACCGTCACCTACTTACCATACGGACATGCCTGGGAATTCCCGTACGTCTCGCCGCAGGTCGCCTTCGCCAAGTCGCCGTTCAGTGTCGCCTCTACGGCCCGCCTCCCATTCCACGAACGCCCACGCGGAAAACTCCCCAATGCAGTTTTAGGAGGGAAAACTGCATCCCTTGGACAGCTAACAATTCCTCCAGAGCGGCCATCGAATTTGATAGTAGTGTTTGTACGTGTACGTGTTGAGGCTCTTGTAGACACTGGCGCTGCCGTTTCGATTATTCATGCTGATTTTTGTTCCCGCCTTCGAAAAGTCACCACACCTTATGGCGGCCCACCTCTGCGTGCGGCGACGAACGCTCTCATTTGTCCACTTGCACAGTGTACAGTTCGTGTCTGTATAGAAGGCATTCGTCATCACATTGTTTTCGTGGTATTTCGTGAGTGCACCCACGCTCTCATTCTTGGGTGGGATTTCCTGTGTTCTAATCCGCTTTCATATCATGTCATCAGCGCCTCCGGCATCTGAATGCCACTGACTCTTCTCCGGTTGAACACGATGGACGCATCCGCCTTGTCACCAGGTCACATTATGTACTTCGGCCATACATCGAAAAAATTATAAGTGTTAATTGCACCGACATTGTGGATGGCGACGTACTAATTCTCCCTTACGGTCATACCCTACGTAGGGGCATTGTGATCGCACCAGGGCTTATTCGCTTCTTCAATGGGTGTACGTACCTAACCGTCATAAATCAAACGTCCGACTGTGTACTGCTCCCCTGTGGCTCAACAGTATCTTGAGCGGTCGACAGTGGGCCTGTTGCGATTGTTACTCTTCCGAACAACAACCAAAACGATGTTCCGAAGTCACAATCACTGCCATTCAATGCCTCTGCCACACCTGTGTCCGCTACAATAAGCAATGACTTAACACCTGATCAAACTGAAGATTTGCTCGCCCTGTTAAGTAGACACCGTTTTCTATTTGACGTGAACTCGCCCGCCCTCAGCATGACTACCACCGCTACTCACAGCATCCAGACTGACGGCTCTCGTATTGTACATCGGCGTCCATATCGCGTGTCTCAGACAGAACGTAAGATCATCAAGGAAAACGTCTCAGACATGCTACGACGCAACATCATACGTCCTTCCTCGAGTCCCTGGTCATTCCCAGTTGTTCTCGTTCAAAAAAAAATGGCACAGTGCGTTTCTGCGTCGATTACCGTGCGCTGAACAAAGTAACGCGGAAGGATGTTTATCCCCTCCCTCGGATTGACGATGCACTGGATTCATTACAGGGCGCAGAGTATTTTTCTAGCCTCGACCTTAGGTTAAGGCTACTGGCAGATACCAATGTCGGAGTCTGATAAAGAGAAGACCGCCTTTTCAACGCCAGATGGGTTGTACGAGTTCAATGTGATGCCTTTTGGACTCTGTAATGCGCCCGCCACCTTCGAACGCATGATAGACGGCGTATTGCGTGGTTTGAAATGAAAAACATGTCTGTGCTATCTTGATGACATAGTAGTGTTTTCATCCACGTTGTCGCAGCATCTACAACGTCTTGATGAAGTCCTCACATGCCTTGAAAAAGCCGGTCTACAGCTTAACACCAAGAAATGTACCTTTGCTAGCAAGACAATCAAGGTTCTCGGCCACCTTGTCAGGAAAGAAGGAATTCGGCCCGACCCCCAGAAGCTTGCCGCTGTTCTTGATTTTCCTCGTCCACTATGTCAAAAGGACCTGCGCAGCTTTCTTGGGTTATCTTCTTACTTCCGGCGCTTCATACGTGGTTTCGCGGAACTTGCGTCTCCACTCCATTCCCTCCTCGCAAAGAACGTCTCCTTCATTTGGTCCGAAGACTGCGAAAGCGCTTTCACGGCATTGAAGCAAGCCCTCACGTCGGATCCGGTACTGTGCCACTTAAATTCCACCACACCCACCATCCTTCACACTGACGCCAGTAGTCATGGTCTTGGTGCGGTACTCTTGCAGAATGACAAAAACTCACCCGAACGCGTCGTTGCTTACGCACGTCGTGCTCTTACCACTCCAGAAAAGAACTACACTATCACCGAGCAGGAGTGCCTTGCTGTTGTTTGGGCAGTGCAAAGATTCCGACCATATCTTCACGGCCGTCATTTTACGGCCGTGACCGACCATAACACCCTATGCTGGCTTTCATCGCTGAAAAACTTGACGGGTCGCCTCGGTCGCTGGGCGCTTCGCTTGCAGGAGTATGATTTTGATGTCGCCTACAGATCTGGGAAGAAGCATCAAGACGCTGTCCTTTGCCCAGCGGAAGCCACTCACCATCGATACTCCAAAACGACAGCACATCTCCAATCGCAGCGCCAAGTTTATCACCTGCCACCCTATCTGTCCTTGTTTCACAACAACGTGTCGACCCATACTGCCGCACCATTGTTGACCACTTGACCGGCTTTACTACTCCTCCAAACGCCAGACTCCGTCGACAACTTAAACAATTTAAGCTTGTCGACGTTGTTTTATGTCGCTACATTTACCACATCGATGGCAAGAAGTGGGTTCCCGTCATCTTACGTTCTCTGCAACGTGAAGTTCTGGAAGCCTTTAATGTTGATGCAACTGCCGCTCATCTAGGCTATCACAAGACTTACGACAAAATACGAAGTCGTTCTCTTTGGCCTGGCCTCTCTTCAGCCGTCGCTAAGTACGTCGCCTCCTGTGTCCATTGCCAACGGCGAAAACGACCAACAACTGCTCCGGCTGGCTTAATGCAACCTCTTTCTTGTCCCGCATCGCCTTTTGAAGTCGTTGGAATTGACTTGTATGGCCCTCTTCCTATATCATCCAATGAAAATCGCTGGATTGCCACGGCCGTCGACCACCTTACCCGCTACGCAGAAACAGCTTCTATACCATCTGGGACTGCCACCGAGATTGCCGATTTCTTTCTTCGCCACATCTTTTTGCGTCATGGAGCTCCACGCATTCTCCTCAGTGATCGTGGCAAAGTCTTCCTATCTTCCATTGTCGAGCAAGTTTTGCGTGCCTCGAACACTGTTCACAAGACCACTTCTAGCTACCACCCGCAGACCAACGGATTGACTGAACGGTTTCATCGGACCCTATCGGACATGATCGCCATGCACATTCACCCCAACCACACGAACTGGGATGCGATTCTACCCTTCATGACATTTGCCTATATTACGGCTGCTCAACGCACTACCGGCTTTTCTCTATTTTTTCTCGTCCATGGTCGCTCGCCGTGTTTCGCTCTGGATGTCTCTTTCCTTTTGGCCCCTGCACCCTCGACGGCTTCTTTCTCTAAAGAATTCCTATCTCATCTCGCACACTGCCGTAACCAGGCCCGTGTTAAGACCAGCCTCTCTCAAGACACTCGAAAATCCCGCTAAGAATTGTCTCGCCGTACTGTGAGTTTTTCCCCTGGTGACGAAGTTCTTCTATGGACCCCACTACACGTCCCCGGCCTATGCGACAAATTCATCAGTCGCTTCATTGGGCCGTACACGGTGGTCGAACAGACATCTTTGTCAATTACCGCGTTTATACTCTTAGAGCTAGTCCTAATCATCACTGCCGAGGAACAGAGATAGTGCACGTATCTCGTTTAAAGCCTTATGCGCGACGCATTTCATAATACTGTTAAGCGACCAGGCGGCCGCTTTCACCGCGCGGGAGAATTAGTGTGAGCGCGTCAAGCGAATAACTCTTTATTGTCTTTGATATCATCATCACCTATACATCTTCTTCATCTAAAAATATCAACACCAGCGTGATCTAGCTCGAGCCTGGCTAAATAAACCGGTTCCTCTTAATATACGTAGTCCGGCACCCCTAATGCCAAGCTCGATGCGCCAATACACGCTCACAGATTTTGCCATACACGCTTTCAAAGGCCTGTTGCCTCTACTCTTTAACCTAGCCATGGAAAACCTTTCATCCGTTCTGCGGGAGGCCGAGGGAATACAGCGTGTACTATATGCCAACAATATTACAGTTTGGACTAACACCGGCTCCTCGGCGAAAATCGAAGAGCGCCAACAAAAGGCTGCTCTTCTGGTGAACGCCTACGCTGATTCTTGCGGCCTCAAGTGCTCTCCAGCCAAATCAGCCATTCTCTCTATATCCAACTTACATCCACCCCAGGCTTTGCTTTCGTGTAGTCCCATTCCATCAGTCGACAAAATTCGGATTCATAGGCTTCACAGCACATCGTCTTCGGATCCCAAGAACACAATAGCAAGCCTCCAACGCACCGGCGAACACGTGAGCAGGTATCTACCAAGCGCGGTGGACTTCACGGGACCTAGCCTATGCGGTTGGCCCCTGCGTTTGTGGCCCGTCGCGTCCTGTACGCATCACTTTACCTTCGCCTGTGGAGTCACCGCGAGCACCATTAGGACGTCCTTGTTCGTTCAGTATACAAATGTGCCCTCGACCGGCCGGTCGCCACCTCGAACTGTCGAGTCGCGGCACTGGGGATACATGACTCTTTTGCAGAGCCGCGGGAAGTTGATCACGTTAGCCAAAATAATTGTCTGTCGTGCACGCCCTCAGCGCGACGTTTGCTACAGAGGCACGGCCTGAATGCAATATTTGGCAAAGACACTCCCACGCCCATACCGGAACTCAGGCGTCAAAAGCTATAGGTCGAAACACTACCCCGCAACATGAACCCCCTGTTACTTCCCGGCCGTAGACTCGCACGTTTCGCGGCCCTTCAGGCGCGAGTCTTGTCGCCTTGGCATTTTTTACGTGAGAGTCTCAGGCCCCTCCCCCTCAGTTCACTTCACGACCACCCTGAGCAGTGATCTAGCTAGCTAGCTAGGCAGCTAGCTAGCTAGAAAACAAATGAATGGCTTCTCTTTTAGAGCCAACAGTGTAACGCAGACTAAGCAGGTTGCCATTGCTTTGGCCGCCTCGCATCCCACCTCACGCAAAATCCTAACGGACTCGTGCTCTACCTGTTTCCTACACCTTCATGGTTACATCGCTTTGCTGGCAACTCCCCTACATTGGTAGCCTCTTTGGGCTTTAAACGTCACCCCAGCGTTATATAGAATAGACTCCGGGTCACTCTCTCCTGCCCAGCAACAGGGCGGCGAACGCCTGCTCCGGGCTGTTGCCCCTCCAAATCTCGAGTCGAAATCTGGTAATACGAACCTCGCGCAGTTCGGCAAAATCGTGGCTTATTACCTGGCTTCCTACCGCCTTTACTCAGAACCAGCACGTGCTCTGCAGAAAATATACGAGCGAATACTGCACCACCTCAGCCGAACGCCTATGTCAGTCCGGCAGTCACCAGGCATTTTTTTCAGTTATCAGGGGCACCTGCTTGACCTGCCATGTACTGGCCGAAACCTACGTCGCCATCACTTCGTGTGCCGCCAAAATCCTTCCTTTTTCATCCGCTTTCCTCATCCCAACTATAGAAGCTAGGGAGGAGTACCTGCTCGGCTGCTCCACCTTGAATGCTCAACGCGTCATAGTGATGCATGCTCGGGTACTGGACAACTTCATTGGCGTCCCCAAATAGGGTCTCGCCGCTAAAGGATACAATATGCGGCGGGCACCTCTAGGGTACATTTCTGTATTAAAACGTTTTTTTTACCACAACGAATGGTGGTAGTGTTGGGTGAAATTGCGCCTGCCAGAGATTCGCTGGCTGGAACATTGCTGCGGATCTGGGTGGCCGTATTGCAGCACCGCTCGCTTGTCTTTGTGTGCATGGTCACCTTGGTTCTTGCATTGGCAACGTCCTCTTCACGCTCCGCAAGCCCAGCTATATAAGCAAGGCATTTATTTTTTTATAGAGGCATGCGTTATCATTTTGGCACACTTGTTAACCAACATATTGTTGCTCGATATAGGTCTCTCTTTGTCACTGGGGCTCACTTTGGCGATGAAAAGGCGCAGGTAGTGGCATCAAACCTGCCAGAGGCATGCGACCGTTCAAGGCACGTCGCGCCACCGGTACCCGTTGTCTTTTTCCGTGGCTGCGCTACACGTTGATAACGGTGCTTCTTACCATAAGATCAGCAATGGGACCCTTCAGCTTTCAACTGGATAAGTTACACGCGCATTTTCATAACCAAAGTGAGCCCCAGCTGCAGACAGAGACCTAGCTCGAGCAACACTATGTTGGTTATCATGAGTGTCAAAATGAAAGCGCATGTGTCTGCTCAAAAAACTGGGTAGCTTGCTTAGGCTGGGCTTGGGCAGCGTGAAGAAAACGTTGCCAATGCATTTGTGGTCCCGATGCCACCTGCAGTATTGACGAGAACCAGCGTCGAGCAACCGCCACCACATCGAAAGTGAATGCCAACAAAACAAAGCGCACGATTGATGGCGATTCGCTGTAAACGCGGCATGTAGGGGGTGGCATGAAAGCGTGTCGTAGAACTTGTTTTGGTAGACTTAACAACGACAGGCCACTTTCGTAATGCGCCATCGCTTTCGACTTTGAAATTGATTACGATAACGCGCAAAATCAAGGGGAAGTGAGTACAAATTTGTAAACCAACCATACATATGGTGGCATGCAGACGAAGAAGCAGCATCAGCTATAACCCTGTAGTCTATTTCTATTAATATTGGTTCTGTATTGTTAAAATTATCCTATAAACTTCCAACCGAATCGTGGCCAATCCTTCAGAGTGGATAAGTTCCATATGGTATGTAGGCCATATGACAATTTTTCACTCACGAAACTAACTGCTTCAAGCTGTAATTTGCGGAAAATGTTTATCTCTCAGCAGCTGGAAGTGTTTTTAAACGTGACTGATTTCGACTAGAAGAGACTGCTAGGATTTATTGTATTTATTATGACCATTATGCAAGTGAGACAAGTTTTTCACTGCTGTGGACAGTTTTGTATAAAAGTTTTTGCAGTCTCGTTAGGAACGATACTTGTTTATGGCAGAAAGGTGGGGTGCGTGTCTGAAATCAGTAAGGGCTTAGGAAGCACTACTATGTATAAGTTTATCCTAAAATTATTATCAAAACAGACAAGATTCAACTAAGCTGGCTTTGTAACATCAGAGAGCTCATTGCTGAATGATGGTAAGAATCAGTGTCGTAGCCAGTGCGTGCCACACCTATCCCCTCCTCCGCCCTCCACGCCCATCACAAACACAAATGTTTTAACCACGGTATACAGAGCGAAAAGGAGCAATTCAAGTCCCGTTCTTCACCGACACCTTGTAGGGCACCCTCCCTCCACAAAAGTTTCTGCCTACGCCAGTTCCTAGAACAAAAACAATCCAGTAAAGTGTTTCAAACGTAATGGGCACACAAGTGCGTTTTGTATTTGCACGAGTTCAATTCGTGCTTTCTTTTCGTCGCTCCTCCACTCTGTAAAATGGCATACAATCATCCATATTGAAATTTGTCAGGCTTGCGAACAGATTACAACACATCATATCCCATACAACAGGTTCTCATGAGTCCTGGCAACAGCTGCACGGCAAAGGCTGCCAGAGCCCGCACTAGCCACGTAAAAGCACTACTTCTTTTGATCGTCCTCAAGTTTTGCTCTCTCTCCACTGTGTGGTGTGAAAGTGTAGAGAGAGTGTGATTAAGAAATCGCCTATACCATGCCACCATGCTGAAACAAACTTCGCTTGCGAACCATCACGTCGCTCCTGTCAGAGCTGCTCCTGATCGTCGTCGTCCCCGCACCGAGGTCACTCATGTATCGCTACTGAAACAACATAATCGGCGTTTCAAATATTTCTAACTTTCCTTCCACTTTCGCGAAGAGGGTAAAAGTAGCGTGAGCACTCACTATGTACTTCATCAACTTCTTCTTTATATTCCGACCATTTCAATCACCATCAACGTTAGTCACGCGGGCGGCGCGCCCTTGGCCCCGCGCGACTGCTATTAACCTTGGCTACTGCCGTACTAGCCATCTCCTTATACCTCTTGCATTCAGTTATAAAATAGTGAGTTTCGATATCGCACTAACATACTCTATGAAACATTTGCGTTTAACCATCTAAGGCAACCAAAAGCGGAACGTTGATATGCACAATATATGAGCGAAAGCATGTTGAGTACTTGGCTTTCTGCGAAGATATTTTGCTCTGGCTTTTCCATCTGTTAAAGCTCCTATATGAAAAATTAGTGTGCCTCATTCTAGAATTAGATAGTGTAGTTTCTAATATCCACCAGATATACCTTACGAATAGATTAGAAATAATCCAGACTATTGCGCCACGTTTGATTTATTCAAAATTTTTCAGTCATGATGGCGTCAATGCTCTCCGAAATGCAGCAGCAATTTGTACGTGTGCTTGCCTGCAGCAGAGTTGACATTTCTTTTTTTTTTGCTTTACGAACACCTGAAACCACTACATCGTCCTTCCCATAGAAATTGTCGTATTAGAAAATTTGTAGAAATTGGGATCGGGCAAGGCATCACACGCTGTGGCTCAATCAAATTTTCTTTTTCACTTTTTCCGGCTTCTATTGAAGTGTGGAATCTGTTGCCGCAAGTCAATCTTACAAGGAAACGTATATTTGCTGATAATTACGACGATTTCACGCGATGACAATGTCTGGCACACTGGCGGGCTGGGACCAGTCTCTGTTCATTTCGTAGTCTTTTTTTTCAGGCAGAGACCCTCTACCGCTTCATGCCCCAGTCCCACCTACTGCCTGGTGGCACTACCGCGCGGCGTTAAAGCGCCGACCCGGCGCTTGTCACGAAAGGGGAGTGTTGGGTGACACATATGGCTTCAGTCTTACGACGTGAACAACACTGGATGGTGGTAGCATTGAGTGTGCTTCGTCGACGACTCGCTGTATCTCGCAGGTGAGGTTGGTGATCTTGCGCAGGACTTTGTATGGTCCGTCATAGCGAAATAAAAGTTTTTCTGAGAGGCTGATGTGACGACATGGGGTCCAAAAGAGTAAGAAAGAACCTGGTGCATACGAAACTTCGCGGTGGTGACGATCGTATCGTTCTTTCTGAGAGGCTTGAGAAAGTATGAGTCGTTCTCGGGCAATCTGTCGTGCTGCGTCGGCTCGCTCTATGGCATCGCGGACGTATGTAACAGGGGAGCTTGAACCAGCAGGAAGGAGTGTATCAAGAGGCAGAGAGGGTTCCCGTTCATAAAGAAGGTAGAACGGGGAATAGCCTGCGGTGTCATGTCTGGAGGAGTTGCAAGCGAAGGTGACGTAGGGTAATGTTGCGTCCCGGTCACGGTGGTCTCGAGAAACATACATTGACAACATGTCCGTGATAGTGCGATTGAGGCGCTCTGTGAGTCCATTAGTTTGTGGATGGTATGCCGTTGTGAACTTGTGGTTCGTGGAACAGGAACGTACGATATCCTGGATGACGCGAGATAAAAAGTATCGGCCTTGGTCAGTAACGAGCTGTCGAGGAGCGCCATGATGCAATATGATGTCATGCAGTAGAAATTCGGCGACATCGGTAGCGCAGCTTAATGGAAGAGCGCGGGTGATCGCGTAACGTGTCGCGTAGTCGGTCGCCACGGCAACACATTTGTTCTCGGATGCAGAAGTGGGAAATGGCCCGAGAAGGTCGAGCCCTACGTGGTAGAATGACTGAGCAGGGATCTCAATAGGGTTAAGAAGAACAGCTGGAAGTGATGTTTGTCGTTTTCGACGTTGACAAGGGTCGCAGCTGGCGACATACTTTTGCACAGAGCGATATAGGCGTGGCCAAAAAAAAACGACACCAGACGCGATCATAAGTGCGGGTGACTCCCAGGTGGCCAGCGGCAGGTTGATCGTGAAGTTGTCGGAGAACATCTACACGCAAATGGGAAGGCACGACGATAAGGCGGTCAAGATCATTAGGGCGCATGTTGTGGTGGTAGAGAACACCTTCTTGAAGGAAATATAAGTTCACAGAAGTGGGTGGAGTAGCGGAACTCAGACTTTCTGTGATGGGGAGTAAATCTGGTTCGCGCGTTACTCAGAAGCGATATCAAGAAAGTCTGATATTGATAAGACGCAAGCCTCCGTAGCTCTCTCTATGGCGTCTGGTGGATCCACTGGATACCGTGACAGGCAGTCGGCGTCTTGATTGAGGTGACCAGATTTATAGACGACCAAGAAGGTGTATTCTTGGAGGTGGAGAGACTAACGACTGAGACGTCCCGTGAAATCCTTGAGCGAGGAAAGCCAGCAGAGTGGATTATGATCAGTTACAACAGTAAAACTGCGGCCAAAGAGGTACGGGCGAAATTTAGCGACAGCCCAAACAAGAGCAAGACACTCTCTTTCGGTGATGAAATAGTTCCTGTCGGCAGGGGATAAAAGGCGGCTGGCGTAGGCGATGACACAGTCACGTCCATGCAGACGCTGAGCTAAAACCGCACCAATTTCGTGGCCACTCGCGTCCGTACGAACTTCTGTCGGGGCAGTCTAATCGAACTGGGCTAATATTGGCGTAGTTGTGAGGGCTGCAATGAGCGCCGAAAATGCAGCCCTTTGAGGAAAATTCTAAGTAAATGGGACGTCTGTTTTAGGAAGCTCGGTGAGAGGCCGCGCAATATCGGTGAAAGTACGGTTGAAGCGGCAAAATTAGGAGCACAAACCAAGGAAGCTCCGGACATCCTTAGAAGAAGAGGGCACGTGAAATTGAGTCACAGCGCGGATTTTGTCCGGATCGGGCTGTACCCCAGATGCGTTATTGAGGTGACCGAGTACATTCATTTCGCGACGGCCGAAACGGCATTTGGAGGAGTTCAGCTGGAGACCAGCGTTGCGGGATATTTAGAGAATACTGGACAGTCGCTTAAGATGGCTTGCAAACGTCGGTGAAAAAACAATTATATCATCTAAGTAGCATAAGCAAGTGGACCATTTGAAGCCGCGCAGAAGGGAATCCATGATCCGCTCAAAGGTGGCCGGCGCACTACAAAGGTCAAAAGGCATTACTTTAAATTGGTATAACCCATCAGGGGTTGTAAATGCTGTTTTTTCTCGGTCCCGTGGGTCAACAGCGATCTGCTAATAACTTGATCGAATATCAATGGACGAGAAAAAATTTGCGCCATGAAGGCAGTCAAGGGAATCTATTTTTGGTGAGGGGTAAACGTTCTTCTTAGTGTCCTTGTTGAGATGTCTATAGTCGATGCAAAACCGCCATGTGTAGTCCTTCTTGACAAGCACAACTGGGGATGCCCACGGACTGGATGAGTGTTCGATGACTCCTTTGGCGAGCATTTTCTCGGCCTATTTCTGGATGACATAGCGTTCGGCAGCGGAGACGCGGTAAGGGCTGCGATGAATAGTGTTGGCATCGCCGGTGTTGATGTGATGGGTCACAACTGATGTCTGGCCTAAAGGGCCATTGTCAAGATCGAATACGTTCGCATAGGATGTCAACAGATGGTGGGGGGCTTGTGCTTCGGAGGGCGGAAGATCTGGCGCTATCATTTTGGCAATGTCAATGCTTGACAGGTTGGGCGCAGTAAGCAAGTTGACGTGCGGAGTAGGTTGCTGAGCCGACAGTTGAAAAATATCACACTCTTGCAACGACAACATGACGCCTAGTTTAATACCAGCAGGCAGCACGTGCGCGGAGAAACCAAAGTTCAAAAAAGACAGATGGGTCTGGTTGTGGCGTACTCTCACCACGGTGTGCGGGACAGCAATGGAGTGCTTTAGCACAACGTCGGTAATAGGTGAAACAACATATTCACCATCGCGCCCATGCGGATCACATCGCACACATGCTGCACGTAAGTCTCAGCTTGCAGTGGAAGATGCAGGAACGCGGTGGCGCAAAGGCGACTTTCAGCATCACGGGCAAAACCGCGGCGTCAAAAGGCAGTTCAAACTGAAGAGGACCCGTCGAGCAGTCGACAAGGGCGGAGTGCGCAGAGAGAAAGTCGAGACTAAGAATCACGTCATGCGGGCACTGCTCAAGCACGGTGAACAATACGACGGTCTGGCGCCCAGCAATACACACGCAAGAGGTGCACATGCCGAGAACGGTAGATGTGCTCCCATCGGCAAGCATTACTGCACACTTAATAGGAGGCGTGATCACTTTTCGCAGTTTCTTACAGAGAGCAGCGCTCATGACTGAAGTTTGTGCGCCAGTGTCTATGAGAGCTGTAAAGGTAGCGTCATCCACCAAAAGGTGCGAAATATTGCGGCGTGTAGGAATCGTCAACAGAGGATTTGCAGGATGGGTCGTTAATGCAGCGTCACCTCCAGGAGATGCATGGTCTAGTTTCCCGAGGTTGAGGGCCCAGGTCGTGCAGGGGACCTGGATCGAGAAATCATCGGCGAGAGCGATTGGCGGCCTTGGGTTGATAGTGACCGGCTGAACCTTCGGCCCTGAACATTAGTAGGAGCATGCTGTGGATCGTACGTAGTAGAAAAGCGGCGAGAATTGCCTTCGAAGCGACGCCATGTCCCAGTGTTCTAAGAATAATTGGATGTCCATACGATTGCGACAGTAGCGTGCAATGTGGCCGGCGCGAGAGTAGTGAAAGCAGATCGGTCTATCATCCGACGTTCTCCATTCAGCAGGGTTCCGGTAGCGGGGAGGGTAGCGTGAAGGGTACACCGGAATCTGGTTAACAGAAGCCGAGCTCTCGGTAGTGCGAACAGCGCAAACAGATGCGAGGCCGAGGTTTGCTATTTCTTGGCAAACGACGGCTTGGATGAGGAAGACGAAGGATGCATTGTCTTGAAAACCGTAGGAGGCGATGGCTGCAGGAGCAATTGTTTCGTGTTCACGGTGAACGATTCGGGTGACATTTTTGGACGATGTAGCTTGCGTGAACTTGGGGCTGTCTTCGCAGGTCGAAGTGGCTGCAGTATTAGGCAGACGCGTAAACTGGCGGGTTATGCGACGGTTCTTGGCGTGCTCAAAGCGCTGACATTCCTTCACAACTGCGTCGACGGTGGCGCAATCTTTAACGATGAACAGATTGAAGGGTCATCGGCAATTCCTTTTTATATGTGAGTGATTTTGTTTGTTTCACTCATGTTCTCGTCCACCTTTCGACAGAGGCCCAATACGTCCTGTATGTTAGATACATACGATTCCGTCGATGTCTGCACGCGACATTCCAGGTCTTTCCTCGCGGCCGGCTGTCACCCAAATGGCCTGCTGAATAACTCGACAAGGTTCAGTTTGCAAACGTCCCAGCTGGTCAACTCCGACTCATGCGTCTCATACCAGGTGAGCGCCGTATCCCGCAAGTAAAATACAACGTTGGCCAGCATCAACGTAGGGTCCCACCTATAGTATTCGCTCACACGCTCGTACAATGCGACCCAATCTTCAACATTCACCTTGTCCTTGCCTGTACCCGAGAAGGTTCCGGGGTCTCGTGGAGGGAGGAGAATCAGAGCAGGCTGCTGCTGCTGCTGCTGCTGCTGCTGCTGCTGCTGCTGCGGCTGCTCTCGTGGGTGGGCCTGTTGAGTCATTGCAGTAAAATGAAGGTGGCGACCACTCCGAAGTTTCGTGTTGGTTTGCCGGGAAAGCCAAGTAGGCGTACCCAGCACCTCCCCCAATAATCTTACAAGGAAACGTATATTTGCAGATATTCACGATGATTACACACGATGACAATGCCTGGCACACTGGCGGTTTGGGACCAGTCTCTATCCGCTTCGTAGTCTTTTTCTTTCAGGCAGGGACCCTCTACCGCTTTATGCTCCAGTCCCACGTTCTGCCTTGTGGCAATGTTATTACCATGGGCAGCGTTGAAAGTTTCGTTGAAAGTATAGAAGACTATTTTTGGTCGCTGTTACACTGGCTTTTTTTTCATTAAGGTTTTTGAGCCTCTGACTGCGAGGCCTATCAATCCTTGTTGTTTTTATTGTTATCTTTTTTCTAGTTTCACTCATTGTACAAAGTGCACCTACATGTACCTTTCAACCAGCTCCCTATAATGAAGGGCTGACAGTAATTGATTATTGAATAAAAGAAGTCAGAGGTTTGTCGTAAAGGTGAAAAATTAACGCGTTAGCCACAAAATGGAAAGTCATGCTTAGAATAGCAAGCAGATCGAAGCGTGCTTCGCGTTTCTCACATGCAAATGACGCACGAAACGTAGTCACAGGTACAGATGAACACGAATAAGCGTCTCGGTTGTTACTTTGCTGTGTCTACAAAGCGGGCCTTTTTCGCTAACGGATGCTGTGAAACGATCGCATTGACCGTTGTGCGCCCTGTAACTACAACAGAATTGTTGCAGTGCAAGCCCAACGCCAGCCACGACATATTATCCTCCCCACCGGGAGATAAGCGCGCGCAAGAGATCGTCTACTCCCCTCCTCTCCGCTGGCCAAAGTACGCGTCAAAGATGAGAGCTGCCGCGCGCACATTGCGCCATCTTTCTGATAATTCTGAAAACACGATAGTCTCCCCCCCTCCCCCTAAGCGCCCGCCAACAGTGGTAAGTAGTAGATATGAATAGCTTGCCATTTAATCGCTCAAGGAAGTATTATTTAGTGGCTTAGCGGTTAACACCTCACCTTCCCGAAGCGGAGGTATCACGTTCGACTACGCGCGTCGCAGTCCTTTTTCTTGATTTTTTCTTTCCTTTTTCTATACATAGACATGTATACATATATAGTGCATGACATCGATTTCGACGCCCACGTGCACGTCTATGCCGACGCCGGCGGCGAAATCTAGCCGACATCATTGCCAAAGTACGCCACTCACGTAGGAGAGTGGCTATTCGGTGAGTTGATGAGTATTGACGCTATTGTAAGAAGAAAGCCTATGGCTATGTAGCTTTATTGAAATTGGGGTCTCTTGGTGTTCGTTCAAGTGAACTCTCACAGCACGCACTTGGCTATGCTTTATGTCATTTCAGTGCAGGCGTGCGTGTTCGATTCGCATAGTGACGGTGCTGCTGAAAGCGACTGTGTTGCAAGTACCATGAGGTTTAGCTTACCCTGTCATTTCCGCTTGATTTTCTGTACCTGAAGGACAAAATTGAAGGAAGGTGGTGTTAAGCTAAATACTACAAATCTAAGTTTAGCAACTACTTTCCTATATAGATACATGTGAGACGCGCAAACAACATGATTGATTGATTATTTACGGTGAACAGATCATTCAGTGAAAGAAAACTGCTTTGTTATTATTGCTAAGGGGGTAAACCAATAAAACTGGCCCCAAGTACGAGATCCTGGTAAGGTTTAGCTAGACAGGCTATAGATAATATTTAGGAACTGTATACTTCACGCTACAAAGCGAATATTTGGCACAATTCACTGATAGTTGCAACCACTGATGGCTGAATATTCGATGAAATCATTTACGATGTTATCTTAACAGCAGCCTTTCAATAACCGCAAGAAGACTGATGTCACATATGAAAAAAGCAATGCACCGTCAATGATAGCAACACTATTTACTCGTCATATCGGCTTTCCTTTTTTCTTCAAAATACTGTGATTCTTAAGGTCAAGGATCTGAACATTGGGTTGAGTAAGATATTATGAAGGGTCAAATAGCGCAGCAAGACATATGCTATATAAGGCACTGCACTCGACCACATATCGTTGTCTTCTCATGTCACGACTTGCTGCAAACATCGCTAAAAGTGACCACATGGGCAGCACTGAATGCTATGGACATTGTGACAGATGACCGACGTTTACGTGTTGCAACATCCAGCTTTATTCATACCTTCCCAACCCTCCACTCTTGTCACAAGGACGATTAAAGTATGCATCTGTCAGCGAAACAAAAATAAAGGCGTTGTTCGAGATGAAAGTAGATTTACCAAAATGCAAAGAAACTTGGATATAGAAAATGTATAGAACATGGACGTTTTATGAAGACTTAAAAGCTTAGAACTATGCAGCAAATTGGCGGGTAGCAGTGGTTGAAGATTGTGGTTCAAAATGGTGCTGGTACAAAATAACTGGAACAAATTATAATTTGCAGGTAGGAAAGACTGTATGAAAGGACGCAAGTGACTTATTTCTGAATAAAGCATCTCCTGCCTTTTTCAATCCTACGACATTCAGGTCATAGCTTTAGTGTTTAAAGTTGCCAGGTGCCAGGCAACAAGTCTCAAACCTGAGAAATGTTGGCATTTACTAATTTTATAGAGAGTTGAATAAATGAATAATCACAGCATATCCACGGTGTGAATAATGATGAGCGGGCGAAGCATCTGTTCGTCCGTCCGTGCGTCTGTGCTTTTTTTATTCAAGAATTACCCCTCATTGCCCTTAGGCGTTACAGCAGGGGATTTACAACAGAGATAAAAGTAGGTCTTTACTAGCACAACATAGAGATTATTCAGCAAGCTTGTTCCAATCGGCTACATACTTCGATAAAAAGAACTCGCAAACATGCCCGTCCCGGGCTGGTGTTCACGGATTTTGTGTTTGTGATCATTGCACACAAAACATAAAAAAATGTTTTGAAATAATTCTCTTTGTTTATGCCTACCTTGTTGTTATATAATTGAAATAAGCAGTTTCAGCCTTAACTACTGTTTTCGCGAGGACAATTCCCAATTCAATTTTTGCTTCATCATTGGGACACTGTTCGGTGTACAGTACCTGCCCAGAACGTACGTGGCTGCTCTGTTTTAAATACGTTCTTTCTGAGAAGTGAGACTGGTTTTCTAAAGTTCCCATAGTTGGCAGGCGTACTATATTATCGGTCTTGGACATGTAGTAAAGGCATTCCGTTTTCATTCAAGTTAGCGACATCTTAGGTTTCGTTGAAGAAATCTCAGTGCCCGTCCAGCTTTACCAACTCTCTCACTAATGTGCGCATTGCGCCAACATTCCATGAACAATATTTGTGTTTATTCATCTGTAAAGTCGTCCATGCGTCCCTCCATGCGTCCTTCCATGCACCCGCCCATGCGTCCGTCCTTCCATGCGTCTGTATGTCTGTACATCCGTCCGTTCATATGTCTGTCTTTCTGTCCGTCAATCTGTCTGTCATACTAGCACCACTTGCTTAGTGAGTCATACAAATAGGTGGTTACGAGCCGGTCACCGGCATGCGTAGACAAACCCACCGCTTTAGGAGCTTCGCCTCTAAAAATTGGACACATCTCACGTACCGTGGTTGTGAATGATATGCAAACCTCGCACGAAGAAGTTTGCAATGTAGCATTTTTCGAATGAATATAACGTTATGAGATGAATGGGTGAAATCCTCAGTGAAACTATGTATAACTTTTAAATAGAACCACTTATCCGGAAAGTATGCGAATGTTAGAAGTCGTTGTTCATAGTCCAACGACCCCACCACTGAGATACCCACTACAAGCTTTAACTCTGATTGGCTGAAACATTTTCTTAGGATGTAACTGCGGTTACGTATGCACACATCCCGAAAACGTGGACATCTGCGACGTAATTCTGTGTGTTCATTTGTCATAAATAGGCGTCAAGTACACACTTCCTTCACTTAGCCAAAAATTGTTGCGCAATGTCGGCAGAAGTCTTTGGAAGTGCTCCTATATTCCAGATGGTGGTAGAGGTGACGGTGGTTGCTTTTGTTATTTTTTTGCCTATGCGACAGAAGTCTCTGATCACTTCTAGCCTTTTTTAGCTTGTAATGCTCGCAGAATCACTGCATTCATTCTCCTTGTCGATGCATATCGGTAACTTGTCATAGCCCAATGTCTCCCTCGTCTACATCACCCAGACACGGTGTCCCTCCTCTATGAAAAATTTGCCCTTACGGGTTTTCAAGACCCAAACAACAGGCTATAAATACTCGATGCTCTTTTACAAGCCAGAAAGATATGACTGTTTTGAATAAAGAAACATTGTGTGAAGGGGTCTAGGAAGCTGAAAGTTTCGACAGGTATTCATCACATCATGCATCAAAAGTTATAGGCGCACACGTGTGGAGTAAGCTTGGCTCGCATTGAGAGCTCATAACTAATCACAATCTAAGAGTTTTCTCTCTATCTACAAGAAAGACAACAAGGTATCACTGATACCTATTGAACTTTGGAATTTTATACAGAATGCATCCACCCATTCCCTAGTAGTTGTGCCTCTCCTTCTGCCGATATTCTGATGTATATTCAGGCAAATGTAACCCATATCAAAATTGCAATGTGTCAGCAAATGTGCCCAGGCTATATATTACAACGAAATCTCATGTTTTTTTGCATAATCATTCACGTATATTATCTTCAGGCCAACATTCAATTTTGCCGTAGGATAGTGCCATTTTTGTAACGTAGTTTTTCGTGTCGTGGTGGATATTTACCTCTGTTCAGCTTGCAGTGCTCGGTGATGTCCTGAAGGTGATCATACAATCCCTCCCTTCTGTTCACTCCCGAATTGTTTCTTGATGTCTGCGAGACATCGGGGCTACCAGCAGGTGCCATAGCTCGGCGTGCAAGACCTCGAGTGGCGGCATGGGCAGTCGCGTTGCCTGAAAGTGAGAGTGGAGGACCTGTTTGGGCGGAGGTCCATACGAGGTTGATGTTGAGGCACTATATTATTCTGTCCAGCACGGTGAATGGTTTTCCTGCACAATAGGTTGCATAAACGAGATTTGTGTGCAGGCTTCAGGAATGCCACGGGCATGGCAGTATTAGCTTTCATGTCTCTTCTTACGCACGCCGAGCAGTGGCGCCTGCCGGCAGTCCCTGTGTTTCGCAGAAATCAAGAATAATGCGGGAGTGGACGTGCGGCAATCACATCACCCCTCTCAGAGACATCACGCAACACTTCAGTCTTAACCTAAGCAAATATCTAGCACCACACGAAAAACTGAACTACAAACAGGACATTGCCTGAAGACAACGACAAACTCACATGTACCCGTACCCAGTGATCCTACGCCTCTGTTACCCAGACGTTTATACATCTGACGACTGTAAAGCGTGTGGAGTAAGAGCAAAGCTGCAGCACATGTTGTGGGAGTGCACCAAGGCCGTGTAGACGTCCCTTATTAATTAGGTTGATATGGAAGTCTCGAGCCACGAGGCGCAATGTGAGGTGGCTCCGCTCATCCGCGACCTCTTCGATAACTGTGGGCAGAGCGGCACGTCCAGGAAGCCACCTGCGTCAAAGGACTCGAGGCCGTCACCTAGGCTGAAGTGCTTGTAGCTCCACTCTGCTAAATACCGCCAGGCACTGTCAACAGACTTTTTACTCACTCACTCAACATCAACTGACAAAAAGTACCCTATTCAAGATTCTGTAAAAAGTGCATGAAGAAAGTGCATTATGCATGAAAAATTCTCAATTCAAAACGGGTCTTTCATGACAACTGAGTCTAGCTGCTTCATTAAAAACTGACTAGTCAAATTCTCCCAGATACCTCAATGAGCCACAATCATTGTGCATGAAACACCTGGTTTATGCTTCTTCACCGTAAAAACACTGAAACGGCGTTGTTTTTGCTAGCTGCTGTATGCAATAAACTGCTAGTTGTGCAAGTTCCAAGTCCTTACTCAGAACCACTGCCTTTTTTTTTTCAAAACTTTTCTCTTGATGACTATTGCTACGGAGCCGCCATTTTATCTACTAGAAATAGGCACAAATTGTTGCAAGAATGACAACACCCACCAAAGAATCCTCTTGATTAAGAATAGGTTTTTCTTCTGTTCTGGATGGAGCTTAGACACTGTCTTTTAAGCAATGGTCCCCAGCTGCTATATCTCATTTTACAACAACTCGTCGGTGCAATGCCAGTAATTTGTGAGCCAGCAAAAGAGAGTCGTCAATACATTATTAGCCTTTGTTGAGTACATAACACATATCTTCTGCAATGTGAGCGTTTCCCAGCCTAGTGACGCTTTTCCGGGTCGTATGAGCATGATTCTTGGGTAATAAACAGTGGGAATGCCTCGCCTTCAGGTCCCACTTTGCCTCACTGATGCGGGCTGCTGAACGCTTGGTATTGTTCACTTCTTCAGGGCCAGCCGTTCCAGGTCCAAACTGAAGCAAAGTGCACAAAACAGGTAAATAAACCACACCGGCTGCTACAAAATATGATTTCACGTACTTGCTTAACATGACCAAACGAAGGCGCGACTCCCCCCCCCCCCCCCAAAAAAAAAAAAAACACTGACTTCTTGTTAAACATGGCCTTTCGGGAAAGTCGTGTCTTCGTTTGGTAGGTTTATCGAGTACGTGAAACTTCAAAGTCCGAATTGGGACAGCAGGTGCGCTTATTTTTTTTACCTCCTTCATGCGCTGTGCTTTGGTTTTGAACTAGAGTGGCTGGTGTTGAAGGTGTTTCGCAATGCTTACCGTATCATACTTGACCATGCACAGTAACAAGTGCCTAGTCAGGCATGCGTTATCAGGCTAAATGCGGCATCTTTCAGAATCCACATGCTTAAAGTGCCGTGAAAGAGCATGAATCTTCGATTAAACAGGCACACCTTTCAACCTGGTCACTCTCTTGCGAAGCAGCCCAGTATGTTTTTAAGTCACGCGTGCACCTGGGCGCCGCAAGTCGGAGCGCGCCACTGCCACAAAGTACCACAGATCTAGGCTGACTGCACATGCGCTATATACAGTCGGGGAAAATGGCTGTACATTGTTCTGCTAAATGTTCCAGATATGCTTCTATGTTGCTAGATACCTATCGAAAAGCAGTTGGTAGTAAAAATAAAATACGTAAATAGTAGCATTGTGATGTAAGTTGATTAACCTCCTGGCATTGAAACCCACCTTCGATTCCCAGCAGCTCAGCCTTTTTATATCAGCCTTTTTATGTCCAAATCTTTACAAAGGCTTCCTCCAGTTCCCTACAGTTTTCCCCACCCTGTGCAAGCTTATTCTTGTTGTGCGTGGAAATGTGTCAATTCATCATCCCATCTCAACCTCCGCCTTCCTCAGCTATTTTTTCCATCTTTTCATAGCCACCCAATCACTCTAACTAGTCACTTGTCTCTCCCTCACATTGTTTGACCTGCACAAATTCACCTTTCCGTTTTTCTTACTGTCAGCTAGAATGTCATCTAGCCCTGTCTGTTCTTCATTGAGCTCTGCATCTTTATAACCTCCATATTATACTATCAATTTTCTGTTTCTATATTGCATAGTTCTTGATTTTTTCTGGGCTCCTTTTTTCTATTTTTCAGCTTTTCTTTTACAATCATTCAAGTTCCCACACCATATCTTAGTACTCGCAGCATGCAATAGTTCACCACTTCCCTCTTTAGGGACAGCTGTAAATTTATTAATGATTTGGGAATGTATCCTATTAAAACTCTAATCCATCAAGATTTTTGCTGATTTCGCCTTTCATGAATAGTGTGTCCTATAAATATCTAACTTAAATACCTATACTCTTAGGATTATAGTGTGCCGTTGCCAGTTAAAAGCTCTTGCTTTCTTGTTTGGTCTCTTAACAGTATATCCTTGTCTTTTATTTGTTTGTCTTTAACTGTACTTAAACACATTATCGATTGAGACCTTACTTTATTGTTGTTCATAAACATCACCACTGAAATGCAAAACGTCATTTGCAAAACGTAAGCACCGAGACATCTTTTGTAAATCTTTATTCGTGTTTCTTATCAACATGGTGGCTCAAATACCTCTGGTAAGCATAGTGAAAACATTGCTCAGATTTTGTCAGTTTGCCAGATGCACTTGACGAATAAAATATTCCTGCTCTGCGACGTTGGAGCTTCCCGCGGCAGCTCCTTTCCTATGAAGGGACTTTTCTAGTCGTTCTCAGGACCTTAATAAAGTTCATTGTCTGTCTGTCTACCTGCTGTGGGCTCTCTGTAGATGTTGGCTAGATTATTCATGTACGCATTGTGCACTAGCTGCTTTAGGTTTTCTGCTATATCTACCGAGTCGAACGCCTTTTTATAGCCTCTGCAAGCCAATAAAATGAATGGGTTCTGATTCCCAGAATTTTTAGTTTGACAGCGCATGGCTATATTCCACAATAGGACATCTGTTGATCTGTGTATATTTCTTGAAATCTTTCATGTCTTTTTTTCTGTATTTGTTTGGTATTAATGCTTTTACATTTCGGTGTAACATTTGATTCACCAGTACTTGAGGTATTCTGCATGAAATGTCACAAGCTCGTTAAACAGGAGATTTCCTTCATTGTTGATCCTGTCAGCAATTTCACTCCATGATTTTTCGTGGATTATGTTTTGAAGGGCTCTACTCTTTTCTCTCTGGGTAGGGTATACAACAATATTCATTCCTGGTCAGGCTTCTGACTTTATGTTAACGCGATAGCGTTAGAGAGCTGATATCGCAGAAATCCCACCGCCGGAATTCGGCCTCGTTAGTTATGAGCGAAAAGGTGTCTGTGCGTCTCTGACCGAAAACCAAATGAGAGAGATCGCCGCGGGAGGCCACTGCTTGTCCACGCGCGCGCGCGATCATACTGGGAAAGCCGCACATTCTAAGAAAAAAAAGGGCTTAATGTCACGAGGTGCGGTAGTTTCTTTGCTACCCCTGCCTGCTTAGCTTCCTGTGCTTTCATCGGCACGATAAAAGAGATATTGCAATCGCAGCATGCGACAAACCTATCTAACTTCACTCTCGCTGGACGGATTCTTGAAACTTTTGCGGAGTGAAATTCGTGAGAAAATAAGCTCTTCTAATGAATTCAAATCATGGTTCCTTGAAAAACGGTTTCAAGGCCCCTTTAACGCACTTTTTTCGACAGGTGTCAGGATGAGAAGGAGCCCATTCAGTTTTAATAGCGCGCGCTGCTACAATCTACTGCGTGCGTGTGTGTGCTTGTGTATGTAACAAAACATATTACTAACTATGCACTTAGCTCTTGAAGGGCGCACTAGGGGCCAGACTTAACTATCGCATTCAACTCTTAAAGGCGAAGCTTAAGCGTCTTCCAATTTTTGTCTGTCTTTCTAACTTACTTTACATTTACTCATAGAATTTATGAGTTTTGTTAAACTTTGGCTTCTTTCTCTGTTAGATCGCTTATTTTTGAACACTATAGCTGTAGTAGAAGTCTTCTGTCACCTTTAATATGTTGCTGAAATCGCTGAATACATCACCCTACTCATCTGTTGGAGTGTGCAATTGTAAGTAGTTTCCTTTTGTCATGCTCTCTCCTTTTTTTTTTGAATTCTTCATCTATTTATTTGGTGCTCTAAATCCTCATGTCGGCATTTTTTGTCTTTTTGTTAATCATCCCTTTCAGCTCAATGGATTCAACTCAGAACGTGAGTGGGTAGCTTTTGTGGATGGTTTTTTTTCTTTTTATAGTTTTTTTATTTGGAAGAGTTTGGTTACTTCTTGCATTACTGCTTTACCCTAACTTATAGTTCCGGTTTAGCAATCAATTTAGTTATCAGGTTTTGTTCATTTGCTTCATGTCATATTTTTTCCTTGCTCGAAGGCCTCGCATACAAGTGTTCTAAGCCACCGCTGAGCCTGCGCGTGGCGGTGGCTCTGCTGCATCCTAAGGAGAGCCTTGCAAGTTCTCTGCATGTTATATAAAAATGGCGTTTTCTGATGCCTTGAAGTTCCGCATACAATTTTGGCATATTACTGATGATATGGTAAAATTGGTATACCATCGGATGATGATACGATGGTGGTGACAATGAAATCCAAGCAAGGGAACAGATAATTTTCGTCAAACATTTAGTTGATAAGCGAAAGACGAAAATGCATTAAACACAAATTGCTGCTGTAGCTGATGTGTTGGCTGCGTTAAGTTTTGCTCGGCTTACGTTGGCTTGTTGGCGCTGCGTCTGTTTCTTGAGAAAGTGAGGAAATGAGTCATCATGGCGGCTTCCGGTTTTGTCGTTGGACAAGCGCGATGTTCAAGCTACGTGTTTTTTTGTACCAATCACTCTTCCTCGTGATAAATCTACTCTTGAGTGACGACAGTTATTAACACATGTTCACAGCTTGATTGTACGCCTCGTGTCAAGGACGGGTAAGCTGTGAACCTCCAACCTCCTGGTGAGCGAGCTTTTGTACCATTAAATTTGTGGCAGTGATTGCAATACCACTTTGTGCTAATGTACCACAATTCGAAAACATTCTCGCTGCGGAAGTTGCTGAGTGTGTACAGCAGCTTGATGAGATTATTGTAGAGGCTATTACAGTTCTTGACAATAGAAGTAAGACTTGAATTGGTTACCACAATTCCATCGTACACGTTGTTGCGTATTTCTCTTGTTGCGCTAAGTGTACACATGATTACCGTTTATTCAGAGTATATTTTTACCATGTTGCTGGTTATAGGATCACGTATTGCTCTTCTGCTGTGCCCGATCGGCAGCGGGAGCGTTTGAACCATGTAAAATTGGCTGCACTGACACTAAGTGACAGACAAGTCTACTGCTGCCACATGACAAGTTAAGGTGATACATCACATTTTGCCTATTTTTGAAATTGTTATTCTCTTTGAATTAACAAACCACAGAAAGAATTTGAACATAAGCGTCGGAGCGAGTGAAAATGTTTTTCGCTTTCGCACAGGAATAAACTGTCCATTGGTTTGCCAGCAATCATGTCACTGGCACTTGACATGATGGTAATATAATGAAGAGATACAATTACAATATATATGAATTTCTGTTGTCTATTGTAAAAGTAGCAGTCTTTTTGTTTTTTACATAATTTCATTCTAGTATAGTTTGTACTAGTCTGTAGACCAAGCAAAAGGGTAAAAAATAAAGAATAAAGAGCAATCGTTGGTTCGCTAACTCAGTCAAATGATTGCTGTGTTGTATACTTTTAGCCACATAAAAACCAAGACAATGTGTGCATTGAAGTTCTGACTAGACACAGACAAAAATTACCTAAAAATACAAGGTTTATACATGGCAGTAGTAATTTTATTACTTTTTATATTAGAAGTGTTATGCTCTGAAACCAAGAAACGTGGAAGTTGAGGAGACGACAGAAACTTAAAATAGGTGAAAAATGTGAGCATGGGTTATCATTAGAGCCACCATCTGAACATGCGGACATCTTCAAGCCTGCAACTGCCGACCTTATCTGAAGTGTGTAGAGCAGATTAACCAAGATGAAAGGAACGCATTTACACTGGTACTGGCAATCAGCATATGCGCATAAAATATTTAGGACATGTTTTACCAACAGGGCAAAAGTCAGCCCTTGCCTACCTTGATGCATTCTAGATATTCTTCGCACCCTCTCTCCCAACTCTAACAAAGGAGTAGAGTTCCCATGCAAAATAAAGCAGTTGAAAATGAAGAGTCTGCATGCTGAATTTGGTGAGTTTAAAGCCGATCCTCTGTGATGGGTTCCACCAGGGTAAAAGGGGCAATCAATCGAAAGCCCATGAAACAAAGAAATGAGGGGCCGAAGAGAGGGAGGGTTTCGCATGGCAGGGTAGAATAGAAGAAGACGTTTTGCTGAAGTATCCTTGCCTCGAAGAAGCACCACCTGCCAATGGGGATAATTAGCCTTAGAACTTCCCTGAAGAATGCTTTATACTTTACTGGTTTCCGTTGTGTATGTGCCATGTCGAAATGTTTCGAAAGCCCTCTTTGAAACATTTATACTTGTTGGCTGGAATGCATCAAACTTATGAAAAAAGAGTGATATTATTTTTTGCTGAAATACTGACTACAGTGTTTTAGGTTTAGGATCGTCCAAGAAGTGTCCTGACACAATAAAACACTGCGCCATTGCTTCGAGTATTTTATTTGCCATGTCTGCTTGATGTCCGTTTAACAAAACGTCAACAGAGAAGACGATAATAAAGTGCGAGAACAGAACGGCGACAAAAAAAAACAAGAAGTACACACTCTTTGCCGTCGTTCTGTTCTCACGCTATAACTATCGTCATGTCATATCAACTAGCCGAAACTACCACACTTCTAAGTTGATGGAAGGTCCTGTTTGTTACAATATATACATTTATTCACGGTGATAATGGTTGAACTAGTGCAGGTAATGTTTAAGATTGCCAACGAAGTGGCCTGCCAATAGAAAATGCTGCACTGCTACTTTAAGTAATATATTTGCCCTGCCTGCATGAGGCCCGTTTATTCAAACATTAGCAGATTGTCCTGTTTGTGACAGTATGTATATTTATTGATCTGATTACATTTGAGCCAGCGAAGGTAGAACTAGAATTTATACTATGCATAAGTCACCTCTGGTACTGGTAATTCTAACATAATCTTGAACGTGCTTGCACGCCCTACATATTGAATGACAACGAAGTATTATGCGGGGAAAAAAAACCCGAGTTTTCTTCTGCATGCACTAATATGTCCTTAAAATTCTGATTGCAGCGATACACGACCTTTGACACTTCAGGAAACGTTTTCCTAAAGGGCTCGTTGCTTTTTAAGGCTGGGTAATACTTGCGAAAGAAAATATTCGAGTTTGGAAGTGCGCTTGATTTTATTTGTTTATTTCTTTATTTATTTATTCAGAGACCTACAGTGCCCAACTGGGCATTATTTTAGGGGAGAAAGAAACAGGAAAAGATACAGGAAGTATATACAACATAAAAAGCAACAAATAATGTGTAGGAATAAAGGTAACATCAGCACTCTAAACCTAAATAACAATATAAAATACTAAACATCACGTTGTTAAGAGGTTGATACAGGTTTTACACGCAAAAGCAACAATGCATAATATTAAAGTAAACTTTCAAGCATAAATTAACTTTATAGATACATAACCTCATAAGAAAGACAGAGTAGAAAACACAACTTGACAGAAGCTGTAAATGGTGAGCTAAAGTTCAAAATATCCCACATATGTCAATAAAACTAGTTACACAAACATTCTGCGAGGGCTTCATCAAAGGAAGTCGGCAACGACAGTACAACTTCATTTGGGAGACAATTCCAATCATGGGCTGTCCTTGAAAAAAAAAGAACATTTATATAAGTTTATCCGACACCTATATTTCCTAACCTTCACGGAATGGTCTACGCGGGCAGATCTATAGGTAACATCAAGCATGTAGGTTTCTTTTATTTTTATTATTTAAAAATCCTCACAGGCCCTTCACAGGGCATTGAGTAAGGGGGGTAATTGGTGAAATTTTACAGATCACACAAAATTAATTCACGCGTTACAAAGCGTATCAGCACAATGAAAATATGACGCGGTTTGCAATATAAGTTGAAGTTAACAGGCGATAACAAGAAAAAAGAAAAGGCGATGTCATAGTGCACACACGACAGTGGGAACCGAATACAGTCATTATAGCATATGAAGGCGACATCAACCAAAGATAGCCAGCTGGCTTTACCTCAACGACGTGCCATAGTTTATAAGTTGCAGAACGTACAATAGAAAAAGCACCAAAAAACGCAGAACCTATGCCCATACACAGAAAACATTTCCAGAGTGCAACAAACATAATCGGGCACAAATCCGACACTAAAAAATGTGCAGAACAGTGGCAAGTCTATTGTGAGAAGAGAGTAAGCAGCAACTGACGGAAAGAATTATTGTCTGATACAGATGCGATGTTATCTGGAAGACCATTCCACAAACGTATGGCGCGAGGAAGAGCAGATGAGTTGAATGAATCAGTTGCCCCGTATAATCGCTTGAAACTGAAGTGATTATGCAACCTACGTGAAGTAATGGAAGGAACATCGAGTGGGAGGGGTCTGTTGGTGTACACGTATTTGTGAAAGAGGCAAAGAAGGAAAATGTCGCGACGAGTGCTCAGGGGTTGAAAAGAAAGATTGTTTTTAATTTGCATTATGCTGCTGCGATAGTCGGGATTGCATGAAATGAAACGGGCCGCCCTATTTTGAATAGCTTCAAGCATGTTAATTAAGTAGTTGTGATAAGGGGACCAGATAGGAGCGGCAAATTCAAGCTGGGGACGGACGAAGGTTTGATAGGCTAGTTGAGGGACGTGAGCGGGACAGCTATGTAAATTACGGCGTAGATATCCTAAGGACTTGGAGGCTTTCGCGCTAATGGTGGTGATGTGGTGAGACCAGGAGAGATTGGGTGTGAAATGGACACCAAGATACTTATAGGATGATGCCTGTGATAGTGCAGAATTATTGATAGTGTAGTGGAAAGTGCAAACGTTTTGTTTGCGCGTAAAGGAGATGATGTTTATGTAAGGAGATTATGGTTTTGTTTGCGCGTAAAGGAGACCTTCCTTAAGCCTGTTGCACCTATGAAAATTTTGTCGAACAGTTTCAGGCGCGTGTATTCCATTGTAAAGGCTCGTGGCTGATTAGGCTGTGCTGAGGGACATAATCATCTAGTGATGACATTCTAACGTGCAAGCTGCATTGTAGACCTTGTTGAGCGTTTAGTGTTCGTTATTTAGCCTATCTTCTTTGTTTTGCTTAATTCGTGAGCATAGTCATCATTGTCGCTACAGATGCTTCCAAAACTCTTTGCCTGTTTCACGAGTGCTTCTTGTTTGCCATGTCATGGATGATGGCTTGTGTAATCTATTTATTAGAGCTGGCTGTTTGTTGGCCTTATGTAGAGAGTAACCTTTGATTTATCTGTAAAAGCGAGAACTCCAAGACTGTCCCTTTAGGATGCGCATCGTTGTAATTTGCCACTAGAGATTAAATTTGGTCACAAAGGTTAGCAGCAAGAACAACATTGCAAACCAAACAAACATGTTTTTTGTTCGGTTTAACTGTGTGGGGACTCCGCTTATTCGGCAGACCGTTCCGCCTCAAAATTTCACTTGGCTATCTCCTGTTCAATTTTATTTCCTAATTGACATTGTCTGCTCTATGTTTATGGTGTGGGCTGATGATTTGTTGTTGTTTTTTTTTCAAACCTGACAATAAGCAATATTTCAATAGATACCTTCATATTTAGAAGCTAACATTGCTAAAAAGATGGTGCATGGTAAAATTACTATTAGGATTAAACTTCTTACGATTGCCAATGAATAGAATTGTCATGAATGCATGACAAAAGGGAGGCTAGCAGCTGAGCTATGGAGTCTATTCTTTGAAATAATTCCGTTTTAAATATTATCTGTGTTAGCTCAAGACAACTTATCAATTATAAAGAGTATTTAAATCAAGACAAGTGTGGGGCTTAGTTTCTGCTTATGATAAAGTTGTAAACAAAAAGTGGATGAAAGGTCATGTTTTGCCACTGTCGAACCCACGAGGTTCAAACTATGGTAAGAAACTCTAGAGGTATTTATAGGCCTCTGCTGCAGTAGTCTCGAGCATTTTGGTGCCCTTATTACAGGCTTCTGCTGCTTTAGTTTTGAACAATTTGGTGCCCTTCACTTCAGGAATGCGGCAAGGTCGTAATCGCATTGCACAAACTCTGAACTTCCAACACCAGTTTGGTGTGTAGCTTTACACTTGATTCAACAGCTTGTGTGTATACTACAAAAGTATTACAAGAATGCTTAATAGACACATTGAGCTTGTTTACACTCACCAACTGCACTATGAGAGCTCCAATGCCAATGCTATATGTTTCGCTATCATAAGTTTATTACTAGCGGATAAAAATCAGGTTCCAGTTTAACTTCCGAAATTTGTGCCGGAATTTGCATGCATGACATCAAAATATTGTTACAGAAAAGAAGAGACGCCATATCGCCAAGGCTGGAGATTTGCTATACTCAAAACCAGCGGTAATGGCGTGACCGGTTCACATGTGATCGAGCGGAGACAGCCCTTCGTCTTCCTCGTCCGGCGCACACACGCATCGCCCCCTGGAACATGCAGGTAGCATAACTCCCGGCGGCACAAGCGCCGTCTCGGCGCATCTAAACGTCAACGTCACGAGGAGAGTTCTAGGGCTTCAAGCCCACAACATGTACAATATCGGTAGCCTGTTGGGCACATGAAGGCGACGGGGTGGCAGGAACAATTTCATATGTTACAGGAGTAACCACATGAAAGACTCGGCATGGGCCTGTGTAGCAAGTAAGCAGTTTTTCTGACAAGCCAACTTGACGGGTCGGATACCAGAGCTGGAACAAAGAACTGGGCGGAAAGTGTACGTCGTGGTGTCGTTGGTCATAGAAGCGCCGTTGCTTCTCTTGAGAGGTCAGAAAGCGAGTACGGGTGATTTCGCGTACATGAGCGGCCTTAATGATAGCATCCATGACATATTCACTGGTTGGTACTACAGGGGATGGTATGACGGTGTCTAGAGGCAATGTTGGTTCTTGGCAAACAGCAGAAGAAGTGAAGAGTAACCATCAGTGTCATGGCGCGAAGAAATATAGGCAATTGTGACGTACGGCAACACAGATCCCAGTCTGTGTGGTTGGTAGAAAGATACTTAGCGAGCATGTCTGTAAGAGTTCGATTTAGACGCTCCGTGAGTCCATTGGTTGCGGGTGGTATGACGTGGCAGCCGGGTAGCGGGACAGGCAGTCTGCGTCCTGATGTAGGCATCCAGACTTGTACGTCACCGTGTAGGTATACTCTTGGAGTCTCAGAGCCCAGCGCCCGAGCCAGCCAGTAGGATCCTTGAGTGACGTAAGCCAACATAGCGCATGATGGTCAGTTATCACAGATAAATTAGTGCCATATAAATAATGCTGGAACTTTGATGCTGCCCAAACAAGAGCAAGACATTCACGCTCTGTAATGAAATAGTTGCGCTCAGCAGTTGTGAGGAGGCGGCTAGCGTAGGCGACAACTCGGTCGTGTCCCCGTTGGCATTGGGCTAAGACGGCTACGCTTCCGTGACCACTAGAATCGGTTCGAACTTCCGTCAGAGCGAGAGGATCAAAGTGTGACAATATAGGTGGTGTCGTCAGTAGCGTGATTAGGTGAGAAAAAGGAGCAGCTTGGTCGGTACCCCACGTAAGTGTGACGTCTTTCTTCAGAAGCTCTATGAAGGGTCGAGCGATGGTTGCGAAATCTTTCATAAACCTTCTAAAATAAGAGCGAATTCCTATAGAATTCCGTACGTCTTTGGCTGACTGGGGTACAGGAAAATTCGTGACTGCAAGAACTTTCTCGGGATCCGGCTGCACACCAGAGGCACCGACAAGGTGGCCCAAAACTGTAATTTGCCGGCGTCCGAAGTGGCACTTCGACGAGTTTAATTGAAGGCCTGCAGTACGGAATATGTTGAGAATAGCTAACAAACGCTGAAGGTGGGCCTCAAATGTTCAGGAGTATAAAACGACATCGTCAAGATAATAAAGGCATGTTGACCATTTGAACCCTTGTAGCAGAGAGTTCATCATGCGCTCGAACGTGGCTGGGGCGTTGCGTAGACCAAACGGCATAACCTTGAACTGATATAGGCCGTCTGAAGTTACAAATGCAGTCTTCTCTTGGTCTTTTTTGTCAACAGCAATCTGCCACAACAGCAGTAGCCGGAGCGTAGGTCTATTGTAGAAAATTATCGGGTGCCGTGGAGACAATCGAGAGCGTCATCGATACGGGGTAAATGGTAAACGTCCTTTTTCGTCATTCTGTTCAGATGATGGTAATCCGCGCAGAAGCGCCACGTGCCATCTTTCTTTTTAACGAGCACGACGGGGGACGCCCAAGTGCTTGAATAGGGTTTAATGATTCCTTTGGCTAACATCTTGGTAACTTCTTGTTGAATTACTTTACGCTCGGTGGCAGACTCACGGTATGGTCGCTGATGAATGGGATGAGAATCACCTGTGTTAATGCGGTGCTTGACGAGTGAAGTCTGGCCGAGTGGACAGCAGTCAATATCGAATATGTCGCGGTATGAAGCCATCAGGCGGCATAGCGCGGCTGACTTCCCAGGTTTGAGGTCCGGAGCGATGATGGACCGTAAGGTCGCATCGAGGCACATGGCATCCTGCAAGTGATGTGGGTGCTCGGGACATACGTCTGCCGTAAAACAGGTGGTGCGGTCGTCAATTAAGGGTCTTAGCGTGGAGACCGAAATTCCTTGGGGTAGCAGTTGTTTTATGAATGGCGGTAATGGCGTGACCGGTTCACCAGCGATCGAGCGGAGACAGCCCTTCGTCTTCCTCGCCCGGCACAGACGAGCGTCGTCCCCTAGAACATCAATATACGTGCATGTAGCAATATTCTAAACTTAATTTTGTTATGTTTTTGCAATTGGCTCTTTGATATTTTCTGAACTTTTATATGTTAGGTCTACAACAGCCACAGTTTACAATGCCCTTCATTTTTATCTCTTAGAAGCTATGTAGAATATAGTAGAGGCCATCAAATATTATGGTTTCACGGTGTTCAGTGAGACATTTCTTTTGCGCGGTGTCGCGCTTAGCAAGTGTCGTGTCGTGGTAAGAGTGGGGTTGTGAAATCATAATATTGTATGTGAAAAAAAATATTTCTTTTGTGTGTACCTTCAATACTCACAAAAAATATAACAAGAATGATGAAGAGTAGCTGACTAGCTCATTCACCTGGCCCAAAGAGAAATGAAGGTCAACGTAGTTGTATTGTTAGGTGTTTTATATCTCAAATCGTGTAATGCAAGGAGGATAGAGGATACGAAGCATGACGCTTGGACAATTTAATGCAACGGACAGGCAATACATGTACATTTACTTGAGCTGTTGCACTGCTGTTCTCAAAGTAACAAAAGAAATATGCAGTCTCACAAATGTGTAGCACGGCGGTGCCTTGTGAGGCGGGGCTCATACGTCACAGCAATGCAACATAAAAATGTCCTTAAACAATTTAACTGTTGTTCGCTTTGTGAAACACAGTTTTCAGCAAAATTAACTGGGTCATTAGCCGCTCATTCCAATAGAAGCTATGACACGTTCAGTTTTTTGTCGGTACTCTCAACATATTTGCTAACTGAATCAGAACAAATAAACCAACCGCTAAACAAAGCACATCGCCTTTTGGTGTCATCTATATGCAAGCAAAATCATAAATACTGGCCGTTGGATAGGTGCTGCTAAGTAACAGAAGTGGACATGCTTTCTTAAGCTGTAGGTTGATGGTGCTGTAGTCAGCCACCGCAGAGCACAGGCCGCGTGCGCGCGTTTTCTCTTTCATAATGGACGACAGTGTATAGCCGTGCTGACTATGACTGGTAACATGGGAAGTTATCCTCACAGCTCAAAAAATGCTACACATGGCTGAAGCTTGCCTTCATTTCGACAGCTCGTTTGGTGGACATGCAAGTTTCATCACAGTGAACTAAAATTTCAAAGAGTGATCAACGTATTTGGCGTTACTGTAATTCATCTCCTTGCGTAGCATATAGGTGTCCAGGTTCTTATTACATCAAAGCGGAAAATACACACTGGCCCAAGCACTACCTCCCAGTTCATACTACTGACAAATCTGGGAAAATTACCCCGTCCACGCTGAAAGATGATCGGGCATGATCTGGAACGGGCCCTTGCTTGGTCTCGGAAAATATTTCAATATGGAAGTAGAAGAGCCTTTAAGAAAGATGTTTACCTGTGCTTGTAATGAAAGGCCGTATTGAATACACACGCATTTACTGTTTTTACAGGCCAGAAAAAATACTTGTGTGAAACTTGATGTGTTATGCAAGGAGAAAAAGATATTCTACAAATGTTCAGACCAATTGTGACAACTCATAATGCAGCCTCGAGGCATCACACTGTAAAAGTGTTAGGCAAGGCTTCACCGCCAGCAGGTGGCCACGGAATATTGTGCTGTTGTACGTTCTGCAGATCCCCGCCTTGTGCCTGGAGCTATCATATGATGGATGGAGCTATCATCGCTTACCGGAGAGCCTGCTGCCGGTGATAATATAAGCCGACGCAAATCAGCGCAGTCCTGAATTCTGCTGTGCCGAGGAATTTTCACGCACTTGGTGGCCAGCTCAAGTTTCGGTTTCCAGTGCCTTGAACTATACAGCCAAATCGAGAGCGACAGGCGAGGCCTCCAGATACGCCTCTTTGTTTTCGGCGGCATTGGGCAAGGTTTGACCGCCTGCATGCGGCCACGCAATGATGTGCTCTTGTACGTTCTGCAGGTCAGTAAAACACATTCATATTCAAAGTTCACCACGAGTTTTCGGTGCTTCGTGGTGTTGTCTCGCCCAAGAGACTTTTGTGATGGAGTGGCTGAGCGCTTTGTTGCTGCGTGTATGTTGATACAACTTCTGAGTGGGGACATTGAATCGAACCCAGGCCCTAACGATTCTGCAGTGCAAGAGCTACCTAAAAGTAAAAAATGCTTGAGGGGATGGGAACAATTTGCAAGACGATCGATGACTACATTGCTCATACGGGTCAGAGGTTAAATACAATTGAAAGCTAATTGCAGCGTCTTGCCGGTAAAAGTGAACAATATGAACATTGTGAGAAAACTGTGTATCGAGTATCGGCAGGCATTGTTCAGATGCAAGCGAAACTCGATGATCTTGAAAACAGAAGCAGACGTAATAACTTGGTTGTATATGGCTTGAGGGAAAGAACAGGTGGAATGGTCGAATCACTCCGTAAAACTGTTTTAGGCGACATTTTTGCTGCTAAAATAGATGTCACCTTCTTAAGTGTTAAAAGAATTCAACGCATTGGCACAAAGAAGTGGGAGAAGAACAGACCTGTCATACCACGGCTTTACTACTTTGAAGAAAAGCCCTGCAGCGGTGGTCTAGTGGCTAAGGTACTCGGCTGCTGACCCGCAGGGCGCGGGTTCGAATCCCGGCTGCGGCGGCTGCATTTTCGATGGAGGCGGAAATGTTGTAGGCCCGTGTGCTCAGATTTGGGTGCACGTTAAAGAACCCCAGGTGGTCTAAATTTCCGGAGCCCTCCACTACGGTGTCTCTCATAATCATATAGTGGTTTTGGGACGTTAAACCACACATATCAATCAATCAATACTTTGAAGAAAAAGCTAAAATCTACGAATATGCACACAAGTTGAAGGATTCTGGCTTATCAATAAGTAACGACTATTCCAAGCAGGTGCGTGAAAACAGAAAGCACTTGTCGGCTTATGCAAAATCAAAAAAATCGCATGGTGAAACAGTGAAACTTTCTTTCGATAAACCTATCATTGACGGCATCACACTTGGGATAGTGATGCGCAGGATGTGGCTAAAGTAAGACGTTTGTGACACGATAACCAAAAATTGAGATAAGGGTCCCAAAATGCCCGAGATACTGCCCTTCTGATGGTGAATTACCGCGTTGTTAAGACTAAAGCTGAAGATCTGGATCGCCTTATCAAAGTGAACGCTAACATAGCCATTGGGTCAAAATCTTGGCATGACGAAGCAGTTTCAAACCCTGAAATGTTTCCTGATGATGATATATGGTGTTTTTTGGCGCAAGGGTCATTTGATGGCCAAAGAGCGCCAGTTCATGGGACAAAGAATGTGGACAATGATTGTGATTAGCGGCTGTATAAGGGCCATAAAATTCCTCGCAACAAGGCGGGTAAAAACATACAAGTAATAAAATCATGACCATGCAGTGAAAGGTGTGTGTGGCGTGAATAGGTGACAAAAGTTGGTGATAATGAAAAACGATGGTGGACATGTCTGGCATTAGCACAAGTGCCTCACTCAATCGTACCCTTGAGTCCAAGGGCCGTGAGGCAAGTGCTTTCTTGGGTAGCCACCGCAGCAAAAACCTCTGTGGAGAGGTTGTGCTACGGAATGCCCGGGTATATGATATGAAAACTATGAATTGCTTTTAAAACGCTTACAAGGATTTATGACTAAAATGCGGTTCCCTACCGACGAACATTGCAGGGTGTAAAGGTATATGTTGTCGGTAGGGTAATGAAAAATGTTGTTTTCTTAGAGTTTCGAAGTGTTTGCACTGGATTAACGTGTGAAGGACTGCTAATGCTTCACCACATCTGTCGCACAATGGTGGATCGCCACCGGACAAACGATATGTGTGTGTCGTGTATGTGTGTTCTATCCTAAGTCTCGTTAGTATTACCTCTGTATGACGCGATTTCAATACGGGCAGCCAATGACCAAGGTATGGTTTAATAACGTGTAGTTTGTTTTGTGTGTGTGTATCCCACTTGCTTTGCCAGTATACCCTGAGGTTTTGTTTGAGAGACGGCTTAAGATCAAGGGCCAGGATTGATATGGGTGTAGTGGCAGTGCTTTTGTGAACGGATGCAGCGAGCTGATCCGCCCTCACGTTGCCTTGAATCTCACAGTGCCCTGGCACCCAGCACACTACAACATATTGTTTGAGTGTGTAGAGTGTGCCCAAAATGGAGTAAAGTGAGACAAGGACCGGGTTTTTTGTTCTTTAAGACTGTGCAGAGCCGTTACCACACTAAGGGAGTCTGTAAAAATTACTGCTTTTTGTATTTGTAATTGTTTGACGTGTTTAGCCGCCACAAGTATCGCATAGGCTTCCGCTGTGAAGATACTTGTGCCTGGATGTAGAGGGCCAGCATCCGAAAAGGATGGGCCGACAGCAGCGTAGGACACAGTGGAGTTAGACTTGGAGGCATCTGTAAAAAAGTCAGGACGTGTGTATTTGTGTTGAAGTTCGAGGAAGTATGTTCGAATATGGGCAATAGGCGTATGCTTTGTAACTTCTAGAAAAGACACATCACAGTCTATAGTCTGCCATTGCCACGGTGGCGGGTATGCTACAGCAGCCATTAAACTGTGTTCAAGCGAGACTCCAGTTTCCTCAGCTAGACTCTTCAGGCGAACTGAGAAGGGCTGCCTCATCGAACGCCTGTTTTGAAACAGAATTGAGCTCGACAAATCATTAATAGTAGAGTATGAGGGGTGCTTCTTGTCTGCTTTCACCTTAAGGAAATAAACAAAGGACATGTAACTTCTCTGCAGATGAAGCGACCACTCATTTGACTCAACGTAAAGGCTTTCTACGGGGCTGGTGCGAAAAGCACCCGTCGAAAGGCGGATGCCCGAATTGTGCACGGGGTCCAGCATCTCCAAAGCACTTTGAGTTGCAGACTGATAAACAACGGCCCCATATTCTAAGCGGGTGCGAATGAGGCTTTGATACAGATTCATGAGGCATTGCCTATCTCTACCCCAAGTAGAGGTGACAATACTTTTATAACATTGATGGCTTTTAAACATTTTGTTTTTAAATACGTGATGTGCGGTACAAAGGTCAACTTGTTGCCCAAGATTAATCCTAAGAATTTATGCTTCGTATTAACAGGCAGACGTTGACCGTTCAATTCAATGTCGGGTTCTTAGTGCATGCCTCTCTTTCGAGAGAACAAGACACACGTGCTTTTTTGTGGGTTAAGTCGAAATCCATTTTCATCAGCCCATTTGGAGACCTTGTTTAAACCCAGCTGAACCTGCCGCTCACACATTGCCAAGTTGCATGACTTGAAGCCAAGCTGAACGTCGTCGACATATGTACAATAGAACATATTGCTGGGGATAGACAAGTGCAAGGAATTCATTTTGATAATAAAAAGTGTGCAACTAAGTACACCACCTTGTGGCACGCCTGTTACCTGGACAAATGTTTGGGAAAGAACACTGCCCACACAGACACGGAATGTCCGATTGGACAAGTAACTCTCGATTATGGAAAACATTCTACCGTGGACGCCAAGGTGGGACAGGTCTCTTAGAATTCCAAAGCGCCATGTTGTATCGTAAGCCTTTCCGATATCGAGAAACACAGAAAGAAAACATTGTTTATGGACGAAGGCGTCTCTGATCTGTGCCTCGATACGAACAAGGTGGTCTGTGGTGGGTCTACTTTCTCGAAACCCGCACTGAAATGGGTCGAGCAAATTTTTAGTTTCAAGGATATGTACAAGTCGGCAGTTTATCATTTTTTCGAAGACTTTGCACAAGCAGCTTGTAAGTGCAATGGGCCTATAACTTGAAGCTAAAGAAGGGTCCTTGCCCTTTTTCAAAATGGGAATAATAATAGCCTCTTTCCAGGAGATAGGGATAGTGCCAGAAAACCAGATAGCATTGTACAAACAAAGTAGGGTTTTTCGTGTTTCTGCTGGTAGGTTTTTTAACATTTCATACACCATACGGTCAGAACCTGGGGCAGAAGTACTGCAGGAGTTTAGAGATGTTCGGAGCTCAGCTAGACTGAAAGCGTCGTTATATGCCTCGTACCTAGTGGTTTTGTGTTCAGGTTTCTGCTTTTCTATTCTTGTTCTGTATTTTTGGAAAGTGTCAGTATAGTGAGACGAGCTGGATACCCGTTCAAAGTGTGCACCGAGGAAGTTTGCCTGATCTTTCAAGGTATCAGCCTGAATGTTTACGAGTGGAAGTGAGTGTACTTTTCTTCCTGCTACCCTACGAACCATGTTCCAGACTTTGGCCTCTTGTGTATATGAATTTATCCCTCATAACAACTTGTGCCAACTTTCTCTTCTGGCCTGCCGACGCGTTCTCCTGCCTCGAGATTTTATTTTCTTAAAGCTCTCAAGGTTTTCCGCCGTCGGCGAGTTCCGCAGCAACCTCCATGCCCTGTTCTGTTCCTTTCGCGCATTACGACACTCTGTGTTCCACCATGGCACATGTCGTTTGCCGGGCAGTTCAGACGTTTGTGGAATGCACTTGGCTGCTGCCTCAGTAACAAAGGCCGTGAAGTACTGCACAGCTTCATCTATGCCTAATCCGCATGTTTCAGTCCAATTTAGGTGAGTATGCTTTTGAAATTGTTCCCAGTCGGCTTTGTTTACCAGCCATTTGGGAACACGTGGAGGACATTCATATGTTATTGGTGTACTCAAAACTAAAGAAAAATGGTCACTTCCCTATGAATTTTTTATGACTTTTCACTGAAGCAATGATACAAGTTAAGGAGATGCGATTCTCAGGTCTATGGAAGAGTAAGTTTTGTTGGCAAGGTTATAGTATGTTGCCTCTTTCGTATTCAACAGACAAGCACCTGATGAAATGAGGAATTGTTCAATGAGACGACCTCGTGCATCACAGTCAGAGTCACCCCACAGACCATTATGTGCGTTCAGGTCCCCAAGGACCAGATAAGGTTCAGGTAGTTCGTCTATTAAAGACTGGAATTGAAGTTTTTCAAGACAGTGGTGCGGAGGTATGTACAAAGAGCAGACATTGACATGTTTGTTTAGAATAACTGCTCAGACTGCCACCGCCTCGAGGGAAGTTTTAAGGGGTAAATGTGTGCATGCTATCCCTTGACTAACTATAACCACTTCACCACCGGATGGTGGCATGGCATCATCTCTATCCTTTCGGAAGATTACGTACTTACGTAAAATGTTTGTGTTTGTTCGTTTTAAGTGTGTCTCTTGTACAGACAGCGCTCTTGAATTGTATTCATGGAGGAGTTCTTGTAAGTTATCAAGGTTTCGAAAAAGGCCTCGGATGTTCCACTGTAATATTTCTGTCTGCATATTAAAATAAGAGATGCTGCTGTGTGTACAGAGAGTGTCCTGTGTTAGAGAGAGCTTGTTATTTTAGGTGGCAGGACGGTCGTCCGGCCCCGTTATTGGTTTTTTATTTTTCTTCGCGCTCCAAGGAGGCGCGCCGCTCTTTCGGTACCAAAGGTACCGTTGTATCCATTGCCTCCTCAGAGGCACTGGATGCCCGTACATGCGAGCTGGTGGTTCGGATTTTAGGCCTCGCCTGGTGAGGTGAGGCCTTGAGACCAGAGGACCCTGGAGTCTCCGGCCTCAATTTGCTTGAAGGCGGAGTAGACTGAACTACTGCCGCCTTGGGGGCAGGCGCCACAACCGACGGCTTGCTCTGCGCTGGCCGAAGGGGTGGCGAGGGCTGCTGCGGCGTTGCCCCCTGACGCGCCACATCACCATAAGTTGCGCCGTAAAATGGCGACACTCTTCGTCTTGCTTCTTTGAATGTAATGTTTTCTTTGACTTTAAGAGTGATTATTTCTTTTTCTTTCTTCCAGTTAGGACACGAACGCGAATACACGGCGTGTTCCTCGTCACAATTCACGCAGTGAGGCGTAGTAACACAGTTATCAGATGTGTGGCCATGGCTACCACATCTTGCACAAGTTTCCTGACCCCGGCAGTTCTGCGAGCCATGACCAAATCGTTGACATTTATAACACCGTCTTGGATTGGGAATGTAGGGACGGACAGAGAGTTTGATGTAGCCTGTGTCTATAGATGAATGCAGTGTGCTAGATGGAAAAGTGAGTATTAAATGTTTGGTGGGTATTTCTTTTTGTCGCGTCTGATGACGATTCGTTTCACATCCGTGACATTTTGCTCTTTCCACCCTTCAAGCAGTTTCTGTTCAGACATTTCAAGAAGGTCTGCTTCTCAAACAACTCCGCGTGAGGTGTTCATTGATCTATGAGGTGAAACAGATACTGGGATATTACCAAATGCTACGAGACTGCCAAGTTTTTCATAGTGGTGTTTTTCAGGCAGCTCAAGGAGAAGGTCTCCGCTAGCCATCTTTGTAACCTTGTATCCTGGGCCAAAGAGCTCAGTCAGAGATTTAGCAACAAGAAATGGAGATATGGCTCTGGCTTGTTTTGCTGGCTTTTCGCTGTGCACTACATGGAATTTCGGAAAGCATTGTTTGGGTTGGCTGAAAATTCATATTTCATTGGTGCGTCCCCTCTTAAGCGGAAGACGATCTAGGAGATGGGGAAATGCAGGTGTTCCCATTGTAGTGTACTTTTTTTTCGGCAGTAATGGCAACCACCCACCATGGAGTCCAACCAGGGGACGCTGAAGCACTTAATAGCATAAGGCTGCAGACGCCAGCCGTACATTGCCACTATAACCAAATAAAACTACTCAAGGTTGAGTAATTACACAAGGTTAACCCTTGCCGCCAGGAAAAATCGGAAGTAAATGGAAGAGAGAAGAAGACAGGAAAGATTTAAAGATGAGAAAAGACTAAGATGTAGGAAGAGAGAGATAGAAAAAGGCGACTGCCGGTTTCCCCTGGGTGGGTCAGCCCAGGGGTGCCGTCTACGTGAAGCCGGGGCCAAAGGGGTGTGTTGTCTCTGCCGGGGGGCCTTATAGGTCCAATCACCCAGCGTCAGCTCAACTCCCAGGATCCCCTTTTCCCCGGACATGGCAAAGCCACGCACGGCAAGGCGTGGGAGGGAGCCGAAACTCCCCCGTTAGCTCGGGCCTGTGGTGTTGCTACACACCAAACGCCTACTTGCGCAGGCGCCCCTGCGGGACTGAAATGTTTCCTTGCTATTGTTAAACATATCGGAAAGACCGGTCGTCGCATGGTCGTGGTTTTTTCATTCTTGTAAAGGATTTTTTTTGATGTCCGAAGAAATCTTTATTGATAACAAAGAAACTGAATCTTTTTAGTGCCGCGTAGTGCAAAATTATTGTTTTAGTTTTATTGTTGGTGCTTTTTCTTAGCCTCCTGTCTTTGAACTGAATGTTATGCATAAGCTGAGAAAAATTGCCTGCACGTTTTATAAAGAGTGCCTCGTTCTTGATGGTGACTTCCATTTGCCGGATGCTAAGTGGGATAACGGTAACTGTGTCCTAGAATCTATTGCAGTGACATATTGGGAATTAAAAATGTTAAATGACGTGCTCGGCCTCGTGCAGTATGTCTCAACTCATACGCGAGGTGACAACATTCTGGATTTGTTGTTTTGTAATACCCCTGATGTCATTATTAAGACGCATGATATTCCTCGTAATAATGATCACAACGCTGTCTTTGCAAAGTTAACAAGATCTCGTGTATATGCAAAGAAAAGTGAATCTCTAAGAATCTTCTTTAATATTCAAACAATGAGCAATTATCAATGGGACTTGGGCATCAATTTCCATCTTTTGAATGTAGTGCAGACGAAGCAACTGTTGAGCAGCTATGGCGTGTTTTTAAGGATCGCATTACTGGGCTGACTCGGTGCGACGTCCCGAGCGTATCAAGAAATAAACAAAGCGAAGAAAGAAACCTTGTATTAGTGAACATCATATAAAGCTTATCAAAAAGCGCAAGAGGGCCTTTTCCCAATATTGTCAAATTGAAACCCCTAAAAATTTTAATAAAACAAAAGATCTGACATCACTTTATAAAATAAACTGAAAGAAGCCAACAGAAAGTATTTTAAGAATTCGGCCGCTGACGTTTCTAATAATAAGAGGTTTTGGAAGTTTATGAGACGATCTGGTAGTGAGGAGGTGCCCACCGAATCTAAGTTACTACGGCGAGATTGTAACTGAGGATAGAGATAAATCCGCACTTTTCAACAACTTTTAAAATCTGATTTCCACCCTCCTACTCAATTGATTGTCGCAAATATAAAAGAACAATTTTTGCCTATGGGTGAGATATAGCTTTCATTCAATGGCGTAGTATAGTTGTAACAGCGCATAAACAAAAGTAATGTAACTGGCCCAGATGGCTTATCACAAGATTTTTAAAACGCTGCTCTGAGGCAGTAGCTTGTTATCTTTGTTATATTTATCTTGTTATCTTTGTTATCTGTTTGCGGTATACCGAGCCCCTAACTCACCTGCCAAATTTCTTTCTGATCTTGGCGAACATGTTGCATCCTTTAAAAGTACCAATGTGATGCTTATAGATGATTTTATTCTCCCAAGCATGGATTGGGAGAACTCGTCCTTCTTTATCGAATCCAACTTGAGCGTGAGCTACCTACACAACATCATTCTTTATCATAACACGTATTCACGATACGTCAGCACCGATTCTCGATCTTAGCTTTGTAAGTCGATCAATTGAGAAACTTTCTGCTTCTGTTGAACCTGGCATTTCGGATCATAAACTCGTGTATTTCACGTGCTTATTGAAACCGTGTGGCGTCATTAAAAATAACAAAATCACCAATAAAGATTATTGTAGAGACATTGATGAAAGTGATTTAGATTATCTTAAAATAGGTCTTGACAGTTTCCAAGGCCATGATATTACTGCACTTTGGAACCGTTTTAAAGAAATTATCCATCATTGCCTCAACAATTTCATCCCGAGCAAACTTGAACGTACATTTAAAGCTACTCCCTGGACGAAGAGAGATATCTTACAACGTAAAAGAAAAGTTAAGCGCTTAAGACAGTGGTGTGCTTCACACGAAGTTTTTCAACAAATACATCATCATCATCACCATCATCATCAGCCTGACTACGTCCACTGCAGGACAAAGGCCTCTCCCATGTTCCGCCAGTTTACCCGGTCCTGTGCCTGCTGCTGGCAATTTATACCCGCGAACTTCTTTATTTCATCTGCCCACCTAACCTTCTGTCTCCCCCTAACCCGCTTCCCTTTTCTGGGAATCCAGTTAGTTACCCTTATTGACCTGCGGTTATCCTGTCTACGCGCTACATGCCCGGCTCATGTCTATTTCCTCTTCTTTATTTCAGCTATGATATCCTTAACACCCGTTTGTCCCCTATTCCACTCTCCTCTCTTCTTGTCTCTTAAGGTTACACCTACCATTTATCTTTCCATTGCTTGCTGCGTCGTCCTCAAATTAAGCTGAACCCTCTTTGTAAGTCTCCATGTTTTTGCTCCGTAGGTAAGTACCGGCAAGATGCAGCTGTTATATACCTTCCACTAGAGAGTTTGGCAATCTACCTGTCATAATTTGAGAGTGCTTGCCGAATGTGCTCCACCCCATTCTTTCGTTTTCTGCAGATTAATTTTAAGACCCACCTTTCTGCTCTCCTTGTCTAACTCCGTAATCATGAGTTGCAATTCGTCACCTGAGTTACTCAGCAATGCAATGTCATCGGCGAAGCGCAGGTTACTAAGCTATTCTCCATTAACTCTTATCTCTAACTGTTTCCATTCTAGGCTTCTGAAAACCTCCTGTAAGCACGCGGTAAATAGCATTGGGGAGATTGTGTCCCCTTGCCTTACACCTTTCTTCATTAGTATTCTGTTGCTTTCTTTTTGAAGCACTAGGGTAGCAGTTGATCCCCTGTAGAATTTTTCCAGAATGTTTATATATACTTCATCTACGCCCTGATTCCCCAGTGTCTGCATGACGGCTGATATTTCTACTGAATCAAACGCCTTCTCGTAATCTATGAAGGCTATGTATATTGTTTGGGTATACTTTGAGGATTTCTCTATTACCTGATCGATAGTATGAATGTGGTCAATTGTTGAGTAGCCTGTTTAAAATCCTGCTTGTTCCTTTGGTTATTTATTTATTTATTTACAAGATACTGCAGGCATGGAGCCCAAGCAGGAATGGTACAGGCAGTAAGGCAATCAAGCCAAACATCACACAGCATACAATAATTCAATCATCACACACATACAACAACAATGCAACCAAACTTATCGTAACAGCGATGATTTAGGTGGGAATGTATGAATCGTAAAGGGAATCAAAGGGAAACAACAAGGCACTGAAAGTAAGAGAAAGAAATACTGCAAAACATTCTTACATCCTCAGGAAAACATGTGCGTCAATAGAATCTGTCGATAGCAGGGCGGCAAACGGTAAATTGTTCCACTCACAGATTGTGCGCGGGAAAAACGAAAATTTGAAGAAATTAGTTTTGGAGAAATACGGAGTTAAGGCAAGGGAGTGTGAATGACGACCGCGCCGTGTTTCCAGGTGACTAATGTAGGGGCTGTGATCAAATAAGAGCTTCCGGTTAACCATTTGGTGCAGTAATTTTAGCCTAAATGATTTACGTCGCGATTCTAATGTTGGGATACCATGTCGTTTCATCTGGGCAGAAACGGAGTCTGTTGGACCGTACATACCATAAATAAGCGGACGGCCCTTCTTTGAATTCTTTCGAGGCATTCGATATTGGTTTTAGTGTGAGGATCCCAAATAACGCAGGCATATTCAAGTTTAGGTCTAACTATAGAAGTATATGCTAAGTATTTAACCTCAGAGGGAGCGGTTTTGAGTTTGTGTCGTAATAAACAAAGTTTACGGAAAGCGGCAGCGCATATGTTAGTTATGTGAGAGTTCCAACTTAAGGTACTGGTTAATGTTACGCCAAGATATTTGTGTTCATCTACTTGCTTAAGCGGTTGGTCACAAGTACAATAAGAGAATTCAAGGGGGTGTTTCTTTCTAGTCATTCGGAGGTAAACTGTTTTGTCATGGTTTAATTGCATGTTTGTAGTTTTACTCCAAGAAGCAACGTTTTCTAACGCCGAGTTTAACGCAAGTTGGTCCTCGATGCTATTAATTTTATTAAACAGTATACAGTCATCTGCAAAAAGACGTATTTGGACCGGACTGTTTATAACGTTAACAATGTCATTACAAAAAATAAGGAAAAGTAAAGGGCCTAGCACACTTCCCTGCGGTACGCCAGACGTAACAGGGAGAGCGTCAGAAGTGCTTAAATAGGCAGTTAGCCAAGAGACGATGAACGCTGGAAGCCCGATTTGAACTAATTTATCGATTAATTTGTCGTGCGATACGCGATCGAAGGCCTTACTAAAATCTAAGAGTATGAGGTCAACCTGTCCCCCCTTATCAAGAACTGAAGAAGCGTGGTGAACAACTGTAAGTAGTTGAGTGACTGTCGAGAATCCCTTGCGAAACCCGTGTTGAAATGGAGAAAGGATTTGATGGGTATCTAAAATTGTGTAATGAACGTAGAAACAACGTGTTCAAGTAACTTACAGGCGGGTAAGTAACTTACTTGATTGAATTTTAACGTTTTCTTTACTTTGTTAGCAATTACCTTTGTAAAGAGCTTGTATACTACAGAGAGCAAGCTGATCAGCCTGTAATTCTTCAAGTCCTTGTCATCTTCTATCTTATGTATTAAGATGATGTTAGCGTTATTCCAAGACTCTGGTACTCTTCCCGTCAGGAGACACCTCGTAAACAGGGTGGCTAGTTTTTCTAGCACAATCTGTCCTCCATCTTTCAGCAGATCTGAAAGATGGAGGCCTGGGGTGCGGCCTCACCGGTAACCACCGCCGGGAACGCACTCCCTCCCCAGAGAAGGATTGGCCACCCTGGTGCAGTGCCTGGCCACTACCTCCCACATGCATACGTCAAATAACTCAACAAATGCAACATAAGTTAAATCTAAAAGTGAGCCATGCGAAGCGTTGGTACTTCCAGCATACGCTACCAGAGTTTATTTGCTCCGGGCCACAAAAATTTTGGGGCTTTTTTTTAAAAAAAAACAGGAAATTAGCCACATTGTACACGATGAAATCATCATTAACGAAAAGCAAAACATAGCGCAATATTTTATTGAATACTTCCACAGTGTTTTTTCGAGTTTTGATAGTGCTACACTTCATAACCGTAGACCATACTTCCCTGCTCTTGATGTTGTATCAATGCCAGGTGTCGCTTCTATGCTACTTAACCTTAAACTAAATCTTTCTCAGGTCCAGATGATATGCCTAATGTTTTTCTGAAAAGATATGCAGAAGCTTTAGCACATTTCATAGCTCGTATATTTCAAATGTCGCTGTCTTCCGCTACACTGCCTAATGATTGGCTTTTGGCACGTGTTGTACCCGTACTAAAAAAAGGTGACCCCACACTACTAACAAATCATCGCCCTATATCACTACCCTCGTCATGTTGCAAACTACATAAACACATCATAGCTAAGGAAATAATAAGTATTTATAAAATAACTACATACTGTCGTCCTGTCAACACGGCTTTCGCAAGGGTTTCTCTACTACCACACAGTTAACAACAGTTGTTCATGATTTTGCTGGTGTTCTTCATAGGCCAGGCGAGGTTGATGTAATATTTCTGGATTTCAAGAAAGCGGTTGATCTTGTATTACATAGCAAGCTTAATACTAAATTAGAATCGGTCAATCTTCGTGCTTATTTAGTTAATTGGGTGGCTGCCTATCTGACCAACCGCAGTCAGGTCTTTTCTCTTATTGAACACTAATCTGAGAAGCTACCAGTCTCATCTGGTGCGCCTCAGGGCAATGTCCTTGGCCCCTTATTATTCTTGATATTCATTATTGACATAACCAACGAAATTCATTCCTCTATTCAAATTAAAATATTTTTTGATGATTGTGTACTCTATAATAAAATTAAAGGCCATGAAAATCAAGTATCGCTCAACAATATACTCCAAAGTATTCTTTCTGGTGTGATCGGTCAAGCATGCAGTTAAATTTCAGTAAGTGTATATGTCAATAACTAAAAAAATCTAAAAAACTTTCTTTTGGTAAAAACTGGGTTTCGAAATGCTTGCAGAAGTGAAGGAGTACAAGTACCTGCGATTGACAATAACTAATAACCTTAATTGGTACATGCACATTACCCATATATTCAACTCTTCATTCAGAAAACTTCGTTTTCTCAGACATACACTAAAGGATGCACCCTCTAGTACAAGATTAACGGCTTATACATCACAAATTTAGCCTAAAATCGAATACACCAGCATTGTCTGGGATCCGTATACAAAAATATATCGATAGACTGAAAATGATTCAGCGTAAAGCTGTCAGGTTCACTTATTCTATGCCCCACCGCGGTGGTCTAGTGGCTAAGGTACAAATCTCGGCTGCGGCGGCTGCATTTCTGATGGAGGCGGAAAAGTCATAGGCCCTTGTGCTCAGAATGGGGTGCACGTTAAAGAACCCCAGGTGGTCAAAATTGCCGGAGCCCTACGCTACGGCGTCTCTCATAATCATACGGTGATTTTGGGATGTTAAACCCCACAAATCAATCAATCTATAATTTATTTTCAATATTTTAATAGTGACTCTCCCACTAGTTAAATGATATCGAATAGTATTCAAACACTACTCCTGCACAGAAAAATACAGAGACTAAAATTCCTGTTTGCACTGAAAAATAAACTCTTTGCCATATACCCAAGTCCTTATTTATTGTCGCTTATTACTCGAACAACACGGCATCGTCATGCTGAATCTCTAACACCCTATCGGACACGCCATTCAAATATTCCTTCTTCCCAAGAACTATCACCGACTGGAACAACCTACCATTTTCCCCCTTACATAACGACGATTTCTTAGAACATGTTACTATTTGAACTACTGACTATGATGTACCAGTTTTTATAGCTTCATTATATGTTATCTTTCCGATCCTTGATGCTTAGTTTAAAAAACTAATGTCACTTGCCTTACCTGATGCCTCTTTGTGTATATATGCCTGACGTGCTTTTACCACATGGTCTTATTTCTGTGTGTGAAAACTTTTTGTTTCTTGTTTCTACTTTTGTTGCTTCACCTTGGCGTACCACTTTTAAAAACATTATGTAGTTTTGGCCTTATTTTTTGCTGCAGTTTCTATTGTACAAATGCCAGTGTTATTTTTTTGCTGAGTATGCAACTTTTCTGCCTTTATTCGCTTTGTTTGACGCCGCCGCCGCTGACTCTGGGCGACCCCCATGTCCTTTTGCCCTTTTTGCTTCGGCTCCTGTTTGGGCCTGAAGTATTTTATAAATAAAAAATAAAATAAAAAATAAAATAAAAAACACTCTATGAAGGCAAGATTCCTGATGACAGGAAAATAGCGAATGTTGTGCCTATTTTCAAAAGTGGGACTTAATCAGACGTACGAAGTTACAGACCAATTTCGCTGATGCCGATTTGTTTTGAAGTACTCCAACATGTTCTTTTTTCTTCTTTAATGAGTCACCTGACTTCAATTATTTTTAATCCTAAACAACACAAATTTAGACAGGGTTTTTCGTGTACAACCCAATAATTCGAATTTTATTATGATATAGCCTGAGTTTAAGATTATCGGGGACAGATTTATTGTTCATTTTTGGACTTCAGAATGTTTTCTGATATGGTATCACACTCGATTCTTATTCAGAAACTGTAGAACTTGAACATTCATCAAACCATTTGCCAATGAATTGCGAACTTTTTAACATCAAAAAACAGAAAATAGTTCTGGGTGGATCAAGTTCATGTTTAGATTCTGAGAGATCAGGGGTACCTCAGAGTTCTGTTACTCGGCCCACTTCACTTCCTTGTGTTTATTATTAACATTTCGGATACAATTAAGTGTCGTATTAGAATGTTTGCGAACGACTGTGTGTTGTATACTGAACTGACCGATCAAACGGATTCCACCTAGCTTCAGGTTGACCTTAATCACGTGGAGGTATGATGTAAAAATAATGGTATAGTACTAATTACTAATAAATGCATTCACGTCAGTTTCATTACAAGAGTCCATAGGTTTACAAATCAGCACATCTTAAACAATAAAGTTATTAGGAAAGAACACAAATACAAGTACTTGGGTGTCGCATTTTCTGAGAATGGGGGATGGTCAGAACACATTGCTAGTGTTCTCAGCAGAGCTGGAAAAGCCCAATGCTTTTTACAACGAAATCTTAAACGTGTTGGTTTGATTGATATGTGGGGTTTAACGCCCCAAAACAACCATATGGTTATGAGAGATGCCGTAGTGGAGGGCTCCAAAAATTTCGACCACCTGGGTTTTTTTTTAAAAACACCCAAATCTGAGCACGCGGGCCTACAACGTTTCCGCTTCCAGAGAAAATGCAGCCGCCACAGCCGGGATTTGATCCCGCTACCTGCGGGTCAGCAGCCGAGTACCTTACCCACTAGACAACCGCGGCGGGGCAATCTTAAACATGTAACCAAGAAGGTTAGACATGCCGCATATTACGCCTATGTTAGACCAGTACTGGAATGCACCTGTTCTGTGTGGGATCTATTTCACAAAGTACACATTCATGGACCAGAGCGCATTCAGTCGACAGCAGCAAGATTTGTTCGGGTAAAATATGACCAAACTGAAAAATTTCAATCTAGGGAAAACAACTTAATTGGCAATACTTACAAAATTGAAGACGTAATCTAAAATTGAAACTATTTGGTTAAATTTTTAACAAGAAAACAAGCATTAATCTTTTAGAATGTTTAAAACCAGCGCATTATCATTCGTCTCGTCATGACCACAAGTTCAAAGTACGGTCATACAACCCCAAAACGAGTCTGTTTAAGCATTCTTTTTTTTTCGCAAGCGATTGTTGAATGGAATATGTAACCCGTTGATTTAGTTGGCCGCGCGACTGCGGATTCATTCTATGAGGCACTGTGCCCCCCACAATAATGCCTAAGATGGCGCTGCGGGTAATCTTTCAAATAAAAAGAATAAAAAAGGCTTGCACATATACAAGGACTCTCAGAACCTTGTTTCCCAGGAACTGCTGCTGCAGAATTTTGCAGTGAAGAACAAGTTGAAAAATATTTTTGGAAGAGGGCTCACTTGCTTAGTCATCGACACATATTCGAGATCTCCTGTAGGTGAAAAGGGGCGCTTGCTTGGTATTTTACAGAGCCCACTCGCGATTGATGATGGAATGGAGGCACTAGCATGTGCTTTTTTTATAAAATTGCTACGGCTGCGCAAGAGGTCCTTTGAACGTGACTGCACTTTCAACCGAAGAACGCTTGTCATCCATTCAGGTCATTCATCTGCCAGTGTTATCGTTTCACAATCACTTTACGGCGTTGTACTTTACAGTAATAGAAGCACAACTGTTTTCACATTTTTGTGTTTCAACAAAGTTTGCTTAAACTTATCCTGTCTGAACTAGACACATATCACAGTTTTTATGAGAGTTTATAGTTTGCTTTGCAGCCTGAGTCATGCAACAGAGTTCATGAATGCACAGCTTACTTGCCGACACCTTTATTTGAAGTGGAAAGATAGGCGGTTGCTTGAATTGAGCACGAAATAAAGGAATAAAGGAGGAGGTGGGGGACTTTGCCATGTCTGTTACAGGCAGGGGTACTTGCTGCCAAGGACCTCAAAGGAGGAAAGGTGACGGTGGTGGAAGTGAAGCTGCGCTCCAGCCATGTGCACAACGTGCTAAGTCCAGAACATTGTTTAAAAGATCAACAATTTAAGCACTTTAAATGCTGCTAATAAGACACTTTCCTTGCTTCATCATCCAACATCTGGTCATTTTCATATTTACTTTATTTTTTCTGCATCATATAGCTCAAGCTGAGCATTCTGTTGCCATTACAAGCGCATATGTTTGCAGGTGCTTATTTGCCTGCATTCTTAGATAGGATATTTAGTAAGAGTGCTCAGTGACGTTAATGTTTATCAGCTACATTGGTGGTTTTAAGATGCGCTTTTTATAGGCTTGCGCTTGTCTCTAATTGTAGAGAATCGATATTGATCCTTGAGGTGTGTTTTAAAGGACATGCAAGTTTTTCAGGCAATGTTGACTTTGCATTTTTGATGAGATGTGGGGTTTAACAGCCCAATACCACCATATGATTGTGACAGAGGCCAACTTTGAATTTTTTTGTCACTAACAATTATTAGGCATTTATATTTGCCTTGACCATTTTTTTCTCAGACATTATAGTGGCATGACTGCTGCACAATTGTATAGAATTAGTTTGCATAATGAAAATGAAGAAGCTTTGTTGTTGATTTGCAAGAGTCGTGTGTACGGGCCAACGTTAACACATTACCATCTGTTTCAAACATCCTCCCATGCAGTAAATGTTCGCTGGTGAAGTTGTTTTCTGGTATGAACAAATGCGAGAAAATGGCATGGAGAACAGAAAGGTCGGGAAAAACCGCACTGATAAATAATGAAATAAATCCTGTGATGAACCACCCATCCACATGAAAAAAAAAACTGAGGGCAGGAATTTGCAAGCACTGTTCATTTATGCTGGTTTACACTGAATTGATATAATTGCTCAATGACGTTAATGTTTATCAGCTAAATTGGTGGTTTTATGATGCGCTTTTTATAGGCTTGCACTTGTCTCTAATTGTAGAGAATCGATATTGATCCTTGAGGTGTGTTTTAAAGGACATGCAAGTTTTTCAGGCAATGTTGACTTTGCATTTTTGATGAGATGTGGGGTTTAACAGCCCAATACCACCATATGATTGTGACAGAGGCCAACTTTGAATTTTTTTGTCACTAACAATTAATAGGCATTTATATTTGCCTTGACCATTTTTTTCTCAGACATTATAGTGGCATGACTGCTGCACAATTGTATAGAATTAGTTTGCATAATGAAAATGAAGAAACTTTGTTGTTGATTTGCAAGAGTCGTGTGTACGGGCCAACGTTAACACATTACCATCTGTTTCAAACATCCTCCCCTGCAGTAAATGTTCGCTGGTGAAGTTGTTTTCTGGTATGAACAAATGCGAGAAAATGGCATGGAGAACAGAAAGGTCCGGAAAAACCGCACTGATAAATAATGAAATAAATCCTGTGATGAACCACCCATCCACATGAAAAAAAAACTGAGGGCAGGGATTTGCAAGCACTGTTCATTTATGCTGGTTTACACTGAATTATTATAATTAGGTTGTACAGTTTCATGTCGCAAAACTAAAATCTGGTTATGAGATGCGCTGTTGTAAGTGAAAGCCTAATTATTTTGACCTCACAATCTCTCTGAGTGCATCGTACTAGGGTACAGTACATATCGCATTCATTTTATTGTACCTGCTGCGGTTCAGACGCAATCCTGTAATCTCGTGCAGAACTGCATGCAGTTGCAAATCCAGAGGGGGGAAGCAGAAGTTATTCCCCCTCGAAATCCTGTCAGTACCTGCTCCTCCTCTCTTCAGTACTTGCCATCTAGATGCTATAAGCAGTTAGGCCAAATCAGTCGGCCACCTTTGAGCATCTAATGGTATCTATGCTATGAAAGAGTTCTTGTGCAAGTAAAAAACAACAAGCAAGAAATTACCACACCCCTCTCTCCGCGGTCATTTTAGGTTACCTCCCCTTTCCAAAAAGGAGTGGCTGGATCCACCCATGACTGCACGGAACCATTTTCCTATATCCTAAGGGCAGAATAGAGGCACAGACTTTTTTATTTTGATGCACTACTTTATATTTTATTAAAGAACAGTCGCATTTACAGTGATGATTTTTTTTCAAACTGCTTGTGTAGACCAGAAAAAGCACGTATATGCGACCGATGGTATAGCGTCCTGTACGAACAAACAATATTGCTCATATGCTCTACAGCGAAATGCTGAATAACGTCACTGCCTGACACATTGGTTTGAAAAAAAAAACTTCTTCGTGATGACTGAGAGGTGTCTCTAGTAATCTGTTTTGGCATCTGGAATTGATTGATTGATGTGTGGAGTTCACCATCCCAAAACCACTATATGATTATGAGAGACGCCGTCGTGGAGGGCTCCGGAAATTTCGACAACCTGGGGTTCTTTAACGTGCACCCAAGTCTAAATACACGGGATTGCAACATTTCCGCCTGAATCGTAAATGCAACTGCCGCAGCTGGGACTTGATCCTGCGACCTGCGGGTGAGCAGCCGAGTATCTTAGCCACTAGACCCCCATGGCGGGGCTTGACTTCTGGAATCGGACACAACGCAAACTCGGAGTGTAATATGACAAAGACAGGCACTGTTAATATGATTTCAGGGTTGCTCAATTGTCAATAATGAAATGCACAGGCGTAAAGAACAACATTCTCTTCGACCTGCAGCCTGCTCCTTTCGGCCACGTCATGACCACGTGACAAATGTTATCCCCTTCTTGAGACGCAAGAAAACACCACATTTAAATTATACAACTTTTCTGTTTACTAAGTTGAGGCATTTGTCATTAGATCATTTATGATGTGTTTGATAATCTGTACAAGTGCATGGCAATCAAACAGCAACTATTCAATCAGCGCAAAAACATTCTATTCATTACATTGAAATTCACTATGTTATGGCGCCATCTTGACAGGCTAAACGAAAACTCAGTAACTCGTGACAATCTTGGCTTCATAAGTGTTAAAATTTGTAGATATATATAGTTCAGGTATGAGCAGTTTATTATAAACACAGAAAAAAACCTATATGAAGAGTAAAAACAGAGCTTAGTATAACACTGCCTAGGCCTGCAAAAACGCTCAAGATCTACAAAAACAGTTGACTTTCTAGTGTGTTAGCGCGGGTTGTTAAAACTTTACTGCCAAAGAGTAGCAAATGATTTTTTAATCGCAATCAAGAGAAGCCTTGCTTTGGTTTTTCTGCTAAGGAAGCATTTTCTTTTTGACCCTCCTATAGGAGGGTCAAAAAGAAAATATAACACCTCCTTATAACACCTCCTTATAACACCTCCTATAACACCTCCTTATAAGGAGGTGTTATAGAATCTAAAGATTATGAGTACTTTTACTCCTCAACTAATTCTAACCAGACAGACTTTCTACTTGAAATGTATGGCGGCGAGACAAGTAGATTGAACTACTTTAGTATGCTTTTAATGGTCAGCAACGTAGGTTCTTTCTGCTCTGCTGTGCACGAGCATGCAAGCACAGAAAGTTATGCAAGTACAAAAGATGTCAACGTCGTGACAGCCTCCCCATAGCGCTGTGATCAGGTGCTCCCAGTTTTTATTAACCGCAAACAACTTGCTTGAAGCACCGCACTTATAGTTTCGTACCCATTGACTGCTGATTTTAAACAAAAACTACTCCGCTGTGCTATAATCAGAAAGCGTGGAGTACCATTTGGGTGCTATTTAAAAACTAAAGACCAGCTGTTGTTGATCGCCTGAGCATGTTTTCATAACCAAAAGTTAACACAGACAAACTTAGCAACAACCAAATGTGTTATGTGTTAAGTATGTCAAGCAGTAGTCCTCAGGTTGCAGTTAAAAATTGCAATAAGGTAATGCATGAAGAAACTGTCAAAGTCCTACACTGCCTTGGTCGTTTTATAAATGTATGCGATGTGATGATTTAATTAATAATTTGCGTTATGAAGTGGAAAAGAGCAAGACCATAACTGATATTTTTGTCCAAAATAAAAACTGCTTCATCATAAAAAGAGAATGCACCAATGGAAATATGCTGCACCGAACTGCACTGGGGAACACGCCCCAATGTGCACGTTATCGCGTGCCATGGGCATATCACTATACATAATCACATACAACCAACACCTATACATAGCCTTCATATATTACGAGAAAGCGTTTGATTCCGTCAAGTCACCAGCAGTAATGCAGGCACTACGAAATTATGGCATCAAAAAACCCCACAAAAATATACTGGAAAAAATCTGCAGTGGATCTACAGCACCCATAGTTACCCATAAAGAAAGCAACAGAACACAATAAAAAAGATTGTAAGGCAGGGGGCCCCAATGTTTCTAGTGCTATTCACTGCGTGAATAGCACTAGACTTTCACTGCGCGAATGCCTAATGCAAGTGTGAAAGCCTAGTGCTATTCACTGCGTGAGTAGCACTAGGCTATAAACAACGTATCTTAAAAAGAGTTAGGGATAAGTGTTAACGGAGAGTATCTTAGTAATCTGCGATTCGCTGATGACATTGCCTTGATGAGTTATTCAAGAACGAATTACAGCTGATGATTACAGAACTCAATAAAACTTGTTGTTGGGCTAGTTGGTTATTCGTCATTTGCAAGAATTTAGCGCAACTTTGGCTCTCGCAGACACTCACAAAAAACGCTCACACATCCACCCGAGTAACACACACGACACGCAGCGCTCACTACCAACTGTTATTGCTCCTAAACGACCTTGTCATATAGGTTCAGATGAATGCGCAAAGGCGAGAACTGGACGCACGAAGCAGGAAAGTCGGTCTGAAGATAAACATGCACAAAATGGAAATACTGTGCTACAGTCTCAGCAGAAAAAAGTTCTTTGCGATAGATGAAGAGAAGCTAGAAGTTGTGAAGGCATATGTCTACTTAGAAGAGGTAGTTACCATCAAGCCAAACCATGAGACTGAAATAACTAAAAGAATAAAGATTGGCTGGATCACCTTCGACAAGCATTTTGTAATCATAATTGGTAATATGCCCCTAACCCTCGAAAAGTAGGTATATAAGAGCTGCATCTTGGCAGTACTTACATACGGAGCACCACTTTGGAGGCTTGTTCACCTCACGGCGGTGGTCTAGTGGCTAAGTACTCGGCTGCTGGCACGCACGTCACGCAATCAAATCCCACCTGCGGCGGCTACATTTCTGATGGAGGCGAAAATGTGTCGACAGAAACTGGTCATCACTACACAGTCTGAACTAATGCGGATCAAATACCGCCGTGAGTCCAATCACGATCAGATTAGAATCAATACTAAGTCGACCTTATGCGCAAGTACCCGTGTGACAGCGTTCACTAAAGCACCTCAGCACACACCATCTAGTTCAGAACTAACGTCTAGACAGAACATCCAGCACTCACGCATCACCATTTTCGCAAGGAATAATATTGCAATTATACAAACAACCGCACAACATCGTAATACAAGAAGCGCTGACACACACACGACATAACCCAGCTAGAGGCGCCCTTACATACCCACAACGCTCCAACCAGCCCGGTCCCACAACTAGGCATTGAAGCGCCTAGGAATGTTCGCGTAATTTGGTACGTAGGCAACGCGCGGTTGTCAGAAAAGTACCAGCGCATGGCCTTTCGGATTAGTGCCATTGTCGGCTAGGAAAAAGACGCGGCGTGAGGTGCTTTGTCCCAGAGTCTCGCGTAACTCATCAACCTATCAATCTCCGTACGTCTGTACCGACACTTCCTTCCCCCAGGGTCGTGTAAAGGAGAAGTTTTGTTTCGGTCAGACGGTCATACCTTCCCAATGGGGCCACCGCTCAGTGCCAGGCGCCAAACAGGCGTGGCGTGCCTCCGGCGTACAAGCCAGGGACACCCAACAAAGGGACTACCCTTCGGTGAAGCAACTTCGATCGCAACGGACAAAGCGAACGTACCCTGGCAAGGTGGGCTATGGCAGCGTGTGGGGTTCGCTTTGGTCATGGCCCGTCTCTTGACTGCTAGGGCCCCGCGAGACTCATCAGAGGGGATACCCATCAGCACGGAAAATTTCGGCACCGCACGCGAAGCGGACGCACCCAAACACATGACAACGGGACTGCCCTTTGGTGCAGCAACTTCAGTCACAGCATCTAAAGTACACGTGCCCTCGCACTGTTTCGCAGCTGAGAGCCTGCGAGGTCCCCTCAGGTCGGATGGGCTATGGCTCGTCACAAGGCGCTTTGCGGTGACGGCCCGTCTCCTTACCACTGGGGCGCAGTGAGACACAATCTGTCTCTTGGGCACTATGGGACTACTGTTTGTCGCAGAGGTCAATGTCGCGGCACACTAACCAACCGTACATTGGGATACGAGCACAGCTGAAAGCCGGCTTAGTCCTTCGCGAAGAAGGAAACCACCCTCCGCCTCGACGAGTAATGTCGCCGGGCACGGAGGAGGGGCTAACACGGATTTGGCGGGTAAAGCCCGAAAAGGCGAAAAGATCACCGTAGCACATGCAAAGCTCGGGCGAGCAACCACACAAATTAAACTCGGGGCTACCAACTCACTTGGCCTAGTCGTGGAACCTCAAAGAACGCCGTAATTAAAAATTGATGGTTATCTTCCCTCCTGATTCCTTACAAATTACTGCCGGATGGTGCCACATCTCATAAAACCTTTTTGCACCTAGCCGCTGCCACTCCCGGTGGAAAACAAAGCAGGACTCCTTCCGTACTTTTTCAAGTACTTCGTGAAGCCCGGGTCGTTCCCCACCAAAGGCGACACAACACCGTGCCACCCACACTTGGTAGGAACACTCAAGCAGAAGCACGTACTGCTTAACCGCTTGTTCCGACAGGGAATGCAGAAAACGAACAGTGCTGAAAGGAACATAGGGGTGGCCAAACAAGCTAGCTATTCTTCGATGGAGGGCGGCCGGTAGTGCACACTGAGAAAACATGCGAACCAGGTCCTCCATACTGCCACAAAAGGATACGTTCTTCTGAAGTTATTGGGAGGCGCGCTCTAGCCAGGCGACACATGACTGAAGCGCGCCTGGCATCCAGAAAACTGGCAGTAATGAACCGCCAGATAGGACTGTGGTGGGATAAGTCAAATGCTGTACAGCGTGCAGGTAACTCTGGGGTGAGTCCATCGACTAACTCATGAAGTTCGATCGAAGCAAAATTTTTCTCGGGGTCAACCTTTTGTAGACGGGCCAATGTAGAAGCGGCCCCAGCATAAAAGGGTGAAGGCGTTCGCGCCCGAGGCACGAAATTTGAAATTGCCCCAGGTGAGAACTGCTTTTGCCATGTCCTCAGAAAATACGATGCAAAGCTTCGAGTAAACAGCATATCCGAATCGAGAACTACCCGTGTCCATCTAACGTGTAACGCAGCGGTCACAATGCTCAGGTAAGGAACAGCTAGTCCTCCTTCATCTCTGCGCAACATCAGCACGGGGCGCGACATAAATTAAGATGCTGGACTCCAAAGAAAACCGAAGTTTCCTTTCCAGGAGAATGCCGGTATGGGGCTTAAGTGGCAGAACCGAGCCTACGTACGTGAGAAAACTAAACAGCGATCAAATTACCTAAGCCCCAGCTGTAAGTGGACAAGACAAGACACTGAGTGCCCCAATACTGTCAGTCAGTTTTTTCCTAGCTAACCACCAGTTTTCGGTTGTCAGGCCATTCGGTTCGATATGGTAAGCCAATATACGTAGGCGCCTTTTATGGGAAGGCCGTGCGCAGGACATGGGCTGGAGGGAGCGCATTTTAAATACATGAATGCGCCCTTTGATTTATTTATCCTGGCGCCACTCGCCGAGCACTACCCCTTCATAACATCCAAGACGGTGCAAACAGTTTCCTCGTTCAGGACGACAATAGGGAGGTCATCTGCATAGGTCAATATTGCCACCGGGGTGGAACCTGGCGAAAGAGAAAATCTACGAATGCTGGTATTTTCAGAAAGTCTCTGCAAGAGTGGCTCGAATGCAAGCACGTAGAGAGCACGTGAAAGTGGATTGCCCTGCCTGGCTCCACGGCACCCCGCGAGAGGCTTCGAGACGTGATCTTGTATTACAACAGCAGAACTAAGACGAAAATAGAGAACTCTGACCATGCTAATTACCTAGGCACTCAAGTCCACCTGCTTATGAACTTTAAAGAGGCACTTAAGGCTGATGATATAAAAGGCCTTCTATTGATCAAAAGAGCAAAAAATTCCACGAAGGTTGCGTGAATTCGAACCATCTATAAAATCCCTTATAGCCAAACCATGAAGCTGACACGATCTACCTTAGAAACAACACGCCTCGTACGGACCCAAAACAGTACTAAGTACTGGAATGAGTTGAATGAGCAGGCACTTAGCTAGAAGCTTGTAGTCACAGTTTATAAGGGTCATGAGCCGCCAGGCTCTAAGGTGAGTGCAACTCGCCTCATCCTTGCACAGGAGAGCGATCCGCCTCTCCTTCTGAGTTGTTGACAGCATCCCCTCACGGAGAAGCCTGCTTGCCAAAATGGTAACCACCCCCCCCCCTCCCCATAAAAACCTTCAAAAACGTGACGTAAACCTCGACATGTCACACCATCTGAACCTGGGCTATGATTACGGTTCATGGATTTAAGGGCTGCGAATACTTCTTCTTCGACGAGTGGAGTGTCAAAAATCTCAAAATCATCATAAGTCTTATCGAAGGGGAACGAGTATGGAGTGGGAGGTGGTTCAGCGTAAAGGTTCTTGTAGAACTGCCTTGCCACCTCTAATACTCTATTCTGCGTTTTCACTAAACTACCTATGTTTCGATCGACCAAAGTGGTTATAGCTAAATTTTTCCTAGCTAAGTGTCTACACAGAACATTTTTGCTGCACCAAGCCTCCATTTCTCACTCTTCGTGCGTGCTGTCGCGCGCAAGCGGTCCTGGCGTCGCTGGAGCAAGATTCCATATTCTTTATGCAATGCAGTAAGAGCCACAGTTACCCCCGAGCCACCGGACAACGGCTTAGAGAGCAGGCGAATCGCGCCAGAGACCGCTTTGATCCGGGCGCACTCCTCGCGCACCCGCCTCATGCCCCACTCCCGGGAGCGCTCCGAAACTCCAGACTTCACCGCGTACCATTCGCTACCGCCGAAGTTCTGATCACCAAGGAGTGAACTGATAAGTAAACCTCCTACATCTTTTGTAGCGTTTTTATCTTTAAGGAGCCGCGAGTTTCAACGACATGGTCTCTTGCCCTGGAGCACTAAACTAGAGTCGGCGAATCTCAAGTATTAGTTCGCGCCATAACTCGCCGTGGCACTGCAGCCTTGGCTGGAACGGTGCAGGATTGTAAACGCGCGCCCGGGCGCGTGTTTTTGTATCATATCCCAAAAGATGTACGGGGAATCTTCGGCACCACTATTGGCTGAAAAGAGTCACGTGATGTAAAACACTTCCAGTTTGTTGCGTTTATTTTTGTTTCGTTTTATGCAAGATGACAGTGCTAACAGAGTGGTTTTTGAGAAGCTATTTGAAGATGTGCGCCGTAGAAGTTAGGGTTTTTTGCTGACATGGGTTACGCGCGGCTGTGTAGATCGTTTTACGATGGCCGCATTGGTGTTTGACATTTTTCCGGGAGTGTGTAGTGCATGCCCTACTGGCGTGCGATCATGTGTTTGACGCGACGCAAGAAACTCTCGTTTGCGCTGCCGCGCTGAAGCCTCGCTGCGTACAGATTGAGTCATCCGTGCACCGCAGGTATGACGGACGCCGGAGTGTTCGGGCTCTTCGCTGCCAAATGTTTTCGCGGCTGTTGGCAAAGTATACGCGGATCGTTTTACAATAGACGACGGGGTGCATGCGTAGATTATACTGCCACGGGTGAAGTGGTGCACAACGTGAATCCGGGAGCATGTGCATGCCTCATTGGCATGACATTTATCTTCAGATCACGAGTTTGTCATGACGTAAGAAAACCTAGAACTTATTTTCGCTCACGTATGAGTGCTATTTTATTCAACTACGGTGTAAAAAAGACGGGAAACAAATCGTAAATATTTGTTCATTTGTCACAACTCGGCTTGATTTCATTGCTATTAAACTTGATTGTATAGAGATGTAAAAAAGATGTGTTGGGAATAGCGTCATTTTAAACTTCTAAGCTGCTTCTGGTAAGTGTACATCATTTTGCGAAAGGCAGAGAACACTCATCTCCCAGCCTTCCTTGTAAAATAATTTAATGTCAATTGGTGCTATGACTTGAGCATGTTATAAAACATTTCGCGTGACCACGTGCAATGCATCCATCACAGTGAATAGACATGCATAACCAAGTAGTAACATCAATAGATTACTCATCAGGACCGTAGAGTGCAAACCAAAAAAAAAGTACAATTAAAGGCTTGTTTTGCTTGTTAGACACAATAATATTGAGATCAAATAAGCAATCATGCCAAAAAGTACATTGAGTGAATGATATGTGGGGTGTAACGTCCCAAAACCACCATTTATATATGAGAGACGCCGTAGTGAAGGGCTCCGGATATTTCGATCAGCTGGGGTTCTTTAACGTGCACCAAACTCTTAGCACACATGCCTACAGAACTTCTCACTCCCTCGTAAATGTAGTTGCTGCTGCCGGGATCCGATCCCGTGATCTGCGGGTCAGCAGCCGAGTATTTTCGCCACTTTTGCCCCGCCACCGCGGTGGAGCAAAGTACATTTAAAAGATTGTTCTCTTTGTTAGACACATTTATAATGAAATCTAAATGACGATCTTGCGAAATGGCATGATCGTCTAGATAACAATGATATTGTGTTTAACAAAGAAAACAAGCCCTTAATACTACTCGTTTCCTTCATTCATATTGCGCGTCTCGTACTCACAGACTTGGTGGCTTCAGGCAGTATACGAAGAATTACTGGTTTGCTGCTAACTAATAGTAAGCTCGCAGACTACGTGACGCCAAGCAGACATAAAAAATTGTTGCACATTCACCGTCATGGCTACTGGCCATGCTCCCACATTTATTTAGATAAACCCTATTAAGTGGAGGGGAAGATGGCCACCGCGGTAGTGGCGTTGGCAGAGTATCGGACGTGTTATTCGAGGGTTGCAAATCTGGTCCTTTCCCATGTCAAGTTATCTTTTAGTCCATTTTTTTCTTCACATTTACATCACAAAACCAAAACAGTGCATATTGTGAAACGAAGGACATTTAGCAAGCTTAGCAACATGGGCACGAAAAAAAAAAAAGCTGAATGCGTGGGAGTCATCGGCGGACGTTGATTTACGAAATGATATGCCTGGAGAATGTACCTATATTTTGTAAAGTTGTGCATTGCGAATGTGATACACAATGATGGCAACATATTTGTTGTAAGAAATATTTAAATAATACACCTGTCCTACAACTACTCCCCAAACCTCCAGAAAGTGCACAGGTGAATGATGCACATTCCACGTGGACTCACAGTGCCGAAAGAATTAAAATTGTCATCGTATTTGGGCACAGGTTCTTCTAAATAGTGCAATGTGCGAGGTTTACTAATGACGTTATTACGAAAACAGACAATCCGATGTCCTCCCCAAAAACCGTTTGTTTGTCCTCTAAACTCGGCTAACAGAAAATTACATTGCTTATTCAGATATACCTAATACTTGCCCAACAGGACATACTTCTTGATTTGAAACCAATGACAGCGCATACAATTCTTAACACAAGACCAACACCACCTAGAACCCTATGCACATATAAAATTTATGCTATTTTCCTCCATAATAGATTTTCTATTCAATTGCATACTGTTTCTAGTTTTTCATTAGGCTAGCCTAAGTATCTTGCAAGTAGATTATTTTTACCAAAAGGCTGAATACTTCATTTAAGATGGGCTGTTTAACGTATAATGTATAACAGCTTCTTGATGCAGGTCAAAAGATCATTGAGGTTGAGTCAGTAAGCTAATACCATCTGTTATTGCGAAATAGGCATCCGTTTTCAAAGTAAGTAATTCGGTATATAGATTTCATAGTATCTTTTTTTTTCGGATCTGACCTGACCTGACCGGACCTGCTATAATAATTTTTTTCACCTGACCTGTTAATTATCCTGGTTCAGTTTATTCAAAATGGTCACAATTTTTGAACAAAATTAACCAGGATGATTAACAGGCCAGGTTAGCTCTTGAATAAATAAAGTATGATACAATTGACATTACTCGGCACTAACCAGTGTTTCAAGAGACATAGGGATATAAAAAGGGGGGGGGGGCTCGAAAAATGCATTACTCATGTCATGCTTTTTAAAAGGCATTTGTATTTTACACAGAAAACAAGGACCTTCATAATTGTCAAGGCATGATGAACAATCAGTTCGCATTAGGAATGCTTCCAGACTTCATGTATTCTTGTTACCTATATTGAATTGGACAATAATATTTCAGGAGAGACAAGTCGACATGAGTACCACAATAACAGAGCTGAGCTAGTTGGTTTGTCTTCCTGTTTAGAGACAGGGCATGTGAGAAATAAAGGCGCACAAATGCCGACTAACTACTGAAAAAGTGCAAAGCAGCAAAAAAGAAAGCAGACATGCAAACTTAGCTGCGCATATCTCTTGTATCTGTCTTCGCATGTCGCATCATTTAACTTTGCGCTTGTGGTAACTATAAAGCAGTGGTAAAGATTTCAACCTACACATTTTCATTTCAGTTAAAGCACTTATTCACATCTCTTTTGCTTCAGTGATAAAATGTTGCTCAAGTCTTCTTTCCTAAGAACTATGAAATATGAAAGCATTTCTCCTGAAATGTTTGTAGATAAACTTCAAGTAATGCACAACTTCCTACGTTTCTTGGGAGAACCTAACTGGGTAAAATGTTAACCATTAGGTTAAGTGCATTTAATTAACAAAACAAAGCTTTCATAGGTCTCATTTATACTGCTAGATAAGCTTTCATGGGTCTAATTTATACTGCTAGTATAACATACATACATAAATTTACTGAAAACATTGTATTTCGAAGTTTTCCTAAATCTCAATAGATATAACACAACTTACTTTTCAGCAACTCTAAGACAAAAAGACAAAACTTACTTTACAGTAACTTTAAGGCCAGCTAGCGTAGCTTCACATGCAGAGTCGTGTACTTTGTCTTTTGTAAACCCCGTGCTCCTATTACAAAAGTGTATCTGCTGTGATTGCTAAATAACTGAGACATTTTTACGAGTAAGACCAATTTATCTGGTAATATTCTTGCTGTGAATAATTGTGGAGGTTAAGCAAAAGATTATAAATGAGTCCTAGAATAAAGTAGAATTTGAACAAGTTTATTTCCTGTAAGTGGATTCAAATACATTTTATTCTTTACAATGAAAACTGTTAGGATTGAGGTAATCATTTATTGCGAAATGGGAAAGAGTGTGAAAAGAAACTCGTGTGGGGTTGGCAGCCTTGGCGTCAAGTTACGGTATGTTCTGCAATCTAATGTTAAATGGAATGTTTAGCGAAGTGTCCTGGCTCTCTTCTGAAAATGAAAATAGGAGCAAGACAAAGGCAACTCAAAGAAAGCAGCACACTTCAGGGTCTTTCTAAACTTTCACAGCACCAAAAACTTAATAAATTATTCCTCTTTGAGCACTTATAAACAAGAGAAATTTTTTTCTTGTCATCGCTGGCAGTAACTTCCACACCTTCCCATCTGAAGGGAACACGTTTTTCTCTGAACTATTTTTATTAACAAGTAAATCCCTCCTCGCAAAGCGGCACGCATCGTAACTTGCAGTTTGAAAAATTTTGTGAGGCAAGGCTTACAGCAGGCGATATACTAGTGCTAACATTAAATACTAGACTATTCATCAATGTATCAAAGTGCAAATGCAGGCTGCAAAATTGCACTTTATTTTATAAATACATGTGCACTTTGACTGTGCAATATTTTCACAGTGAAGTAGTACGCTACAGTCACACATGGCATAGGATCCTTCAAGTTGGTTCAACAGAAAACAGCAGGTTCGAACCAACTTTGTAATGAGCTTAGAGAGAACAGCAGGCAGTGAGCTACGTTAATACTACCAATATTTAAGCCCTTAAAAGGTCTCTTCCCATCGGTACTTTTTGTTAAACTGACAAAATGTAAAATTGTGGTTGAAAGAAATCACCGTGAAAAAATCTCTCGCACAAGAACATGTGGGCTCAAGACATGAGGCCTGTGCGGTGACGTAGCGCGATCACAGCATAAGCTAGAGGAGTGGCCTTCCATAGAGCCTTCAGTAAACTCTCATTGAGTGCTGGTGCACTAGCTGGGTACACAGTACACCAATCGCCGTGATTTCACATAATCACGAACCACCCAATGTGCATCTGTAAGTTGTTTACGTAGCTTGTACACTTTGTTGATGCTGCGGCCGATAATATTGAGAATGGGGAATTATAGTTTGGCCTTTTGTAACGAGTGGGAAGTTCACATGAAGTGAAGTCTTATGCGAATCTACTCTACGATTCGTCACCTAACATGATGCTTGCAGACTGTTTTTGCAAAGATTATTGAAGCACTTCCACGACTTTATGGCATGATGAGTTATCACAATCTGGATTTCAGCTTGGAGTGCTCAAACACTTGGCTTCCTTTCTCAGTAAGAATGACAGCGGCAGGGGATAATGCCACTAAAACTGGCTATTGTGAGCTCATACCTTACACTGCCAAAAGTTTTTCTTTTGTGTACAAATGTCATATGGCCCCACCAATGAACAGCTGCATGATATGACCATATACTTATCATGAAAGAAATCGCACACTTGGACAGTGATTACAGCACAGTTGCTAGCAAAAGCTTATATCTTACGCCAAATTAGTCATTTACTGGAACCAAGGTAGGTCATGGAGCCATTTCTATATTCTGTACTTTTGAGCAACAATGAGCCTCACAATGTATGCTATGACCTTCATGCACGAGTTGAAACTGACAACTTCCTCACGACCAAGACAGAGCAGTAAAGATACTTGCTGGATGACAAAGATAATCTGATAGGACTTGTCCGTATTAGATCTGGCTGCTGTTTCTGCAATCCTGCACAATACACGCATTCAACACGTGTGCTATGGCCCATGACGAGTGCATGTCAAATTCAGTTCATCTCAGCTGGATACCCCCTTCAATTAGGATGCACTCCTTAAATTAAAAAGCCCTTCAAATTATATTGTTTACACCATATAAATTAAAATATAAATTTTAAACTTATAAAGTCGTAACTCTTTTAAAACCTTGGGTGTGGAGAATCACTTAGATGTTCCTTTGAGTCTCTCACCATCTCACTGAATAATTTTGCAACTCGTTCTTTAACCCTATTAACTACTGCGGCACACTTCTCAACTTTTTCATTACAGCATTTAAGTGACGCAAGCCTATTCTTGATGAGAGACAGGTGTGTTTGGACACTCTGCATTCCAATTTGAAATTCAAATTTCATGTGAAGCATTAATACCGCTATAAATATGTAGGCGTTCACTTGACATCGTCATTATCATAGGTCACTCACAATGAAACTGTATGCGCACATGCTTCACGCACAATTGGATTTTTGCGCCGAAATCTCAAATCTAAATTGCCCGCTATTAAATAAACTTGCATATCAAACATTTGTTTGGCCTAGATTGGAATACGCTTCATCTATCTAGTAGCCCTCATAAGCATATCTCGCCTACGAATTAGAATTTATCCAGAATCGCGCTGCTTGCTTCATAACGTCAAACTACTCGCGTAAATTTAGCATCACTAAACTCAAACGCACACTTGACCTTCCATGTCTCCAATCACTTCGAATCATCTCGCGCCTCTGCTTGCTTCACTCTTTCTATTATCACCCACTTGCCACACAGCCTCGACCTCAAACCCCGGCCCGAATCCCGCCGCGCCTCAACCACAGCAAACCAATCGCAAACATTCAGTGCCGCACTTCATCGATGAAAGACTATTTTTTTCCGCATGCAATACCCTGTAAAATACCCTCCCTGACAGTATTATTTCGTCCACTGACTACACGAATTTTCGCGAAACAATAACAATGCATCTGACCTAAACTGAAATGAATTCCTAGTTGACCGTTAATAACTAACATTTACTGACCCATGCTTTATGATGCTGATTATTGTGTATATTGCTCTTTTATTTTGAGTCAACGGTAGTTGTTTTTTTTTCTGTTTGCTTGCTTTTTTATCAGAGATGTTTTTCCTCCCTTTCTTCGTCTTTTCTTTCTTTTTCGGCGTTTGTGTGATCAAGAGTGCCTCATATATTGTTTGCTCCTGCCTTGTGCGCTGCTTTCGGGCACCTAAGGCTTCAATAATTGAAATGAAATGAAATGAATTGAAAAATTTCTGTGGCAGTATTTAGGATCTTTCACGGACAATTGCTAATAGGCTCTAGGTTTTCTTCATCACCATTCATAAGTAACAATAAATGAATGATGCCATACACCAGAAAGCCCACGGTAAAACCACAAGGCATCCATATTTCGTAGTAAAACACTTTTCATAATTATATTTTGCACCTACGTGTGCACAGAAGTGCACGGAACTTAGCAAAGTGTGCCTGGCAGTGCCAGTGATTATGCTGCAGCCGTGTAGAAATTTTGGCTAGTTGGTGCCATTTCACCTTAGTCAAGCTGTGTGTTGAAGCAGGAGTCACAGGGCACTAAAAAGAAGTGATAAAAAGAAGTGCAGAAATACAATTTTCAAGAGACACCATTCTGGTATGTGGGGAGTAATTATATTACCTACCGAAAAAGTTGAGTATATGTAAAACCAGTTTTTTTAGAAAATTTTAGATTTCTACTTTTTCTGACTTATATCACACTTACGCAGGTCACTGAAGTTTTATTTATCATGCTATATAAACCACATACATGAAGAATGCCAGCCGCTACAGTGGCCAGATTTTGCTGCTTGAGGGAAGTTAAATTCTACCCTTGTATATCGGTGCTGCTTCTTTAGAATAAGTGCAAGTTAAAAACAGTCTAAATAAAATGCAAAGCTTAGCCTTTCATTCTAGTGAATTTCATGTGGCAAACTATTAGAATTTGTAATATACCATTTCTTCATTAAGTGCAAAAGAATCAAAAGCCCAATGAGTTTGTCCATAAACTACAACAGCCCATAATTTTTCACACATTTCTTATTCCTAGGACGCATTGAAAGCACAGACGTCATCACTTGGCTAATTCTCTGTGATGGTAAACGTATTATTCATGAAAAATTTACGCATCTGGAAGCATTAGGAAAAGTCCTACTGATTAGAAGATTAAATGGGTATCCCAAGGAAACGCCAAGAAGCCTTATGCCAAGACTACAGAAATCTAGGGCTATCAGCAGAAAACCGAGAAGCTGTGGGTTAACTTCCTTTTTACGGCATCATATACAAGTGTTCATGCATATATATTTTAATAAAAAGCTGTGACAGTCAGAATTGTTATTTGAAACTAGGTTGGAGCGTAGGCCTAGCCAGCGAAAGCAGCGATAACGTCCGGCACGAGTGTCTCGTGCTTAGCACTGACGATGTGTTTTCCGAGCTATGCATGACCCACTACATTCATTATTACAATATAATTTGTTAAGAATGGTAAACAACTTGCGCTTAAAGACCTATACTGTAAGTTTGAAAATGTGTGACTGTCAAGTGCTAAAAAGGCAGATTTGCTGCTCAAAACTAAGGTTTTAGCTGCTCAAGATTGTGCGTCAACCTGCTTAGGATCAATTGCACCACAAAGTACGCAATAAACCCAACCCTTTGAAATGACCCCATACTGGGCATGTGCCAGTTCGTAGTATCGCTTTTTAAAGACAAGCAAAAAAGTGAATTATATTGTAGTGCAGATCCTGCCTAACCTGTTTGAAATTTTAGTCAACAACGCACCGAAATTCAGAGTTACGATGGTTGACGTACATAGTCGGAGTAGATAAGAAACAGGGCTAGGAGAAGATCAGAAACAACGCTGTCCACCAGTACGGAAGTAGCGAATCTAGTCATTTTGATCATTGAAGGTTAGCGAATATCGACTCCAAAGTTGTTCATCTGCAGTAGTGCCCATATTTGAGAGGATACGCCAGTCGAGCTGGTTCAATGCCAGACTAGTTATTTTTATTCAGTGTCCTCGTTTGTTTCTAATAATAGGTCTTGGGCCTTCCATACACTTTTCATACATCTTCGATATACGGTAACTTTCTGTTTGCTTTAACTAGCCTCGTATTTCAGTCCTTACTTCTCACATGCGAGGACATTGGGATGTTGTATATGTCAATTTTCGACATACAATCTCACTTTGCTTGCTGTGATTTCTCTGCTCATATATTTTCACCTTGTTTATTATCAACCAGCTGCTCAATTGTATTCTTTGCTTGGTTTTCATTAACCAGCTATGTAATTCAAAAATTACTTTACCACGTGCAGTACCGAGTGCTGTCACCTACAGCATAAAGGTTCACTATACAGTCATTTTTCATATGCATTCGCATGTTGTTTCATTTAGTTTTACATCGTATGTGTTCACTTCTGCTCAAAACCGAGTTTGTGTACGAGATAACTAAAACATGAATGAATCAATATATAGATCAGATGATCAGGCTCACGTCTGTGCTTACCAAGTGGTATTGTAAGCCTTGGGCAACTTCTAAGGCAACGATAATGTTTATGAACAATTTCTAGGAGGAGGACGTGCTTGTGGAATAACACAATATTGTTCAAAAGATCACTAGGAGAAAGAAAAAAAACTAACCAAGCTGTGGAGGAACTGTAAAAAATGCTACATTGGGTGAACTGTTCAGTCGCACGAACTGGAAGAAGAAAGGGACTATTTTAGGAAAAAGTATTGATTGATATGTGGGGTTTATTATCCCAAAACCAACATATTATAATAAGAGACCTCGTATTGGAGGGCTCCGGAACTTTTGATTACCCGCGCTTTTTCAACGTGCGCCCACATCTGGGCACATGTGCCTACAGCATTTTAGCCTCCATCGACAATGCAACCACCGCTGCCGGGATCCGATCCCGCGACCTGCGAATCAGCAGTTTAGTTTCTTAGCCACTAGAGCCACACCGGTCAGGCTTGAGCAAAAGATAGAAGGACAAATCTTTCTGTGAATGGCATTCTGGAGCAATTTCATGGAATCTGTGCATAGTATGATAACACAAAATTTACTCCATGAGTGATTTCGCTTAACATATTATGGTATTTTAATCGTACTTCCTGTAAACATTCTAAGTTTGGCTGCATGGTATGTTAAATTGAGAACAGAAGTGTCATTTAGTGTGATCATGTCAATATGTCTCCCTCAGATAACATGCAATGTAAAGTACTCATATTTATCATGATCACTTACTTCAAAACACCACAGTATGACAAACCTAATTGCAGTCTATGGCAGTGTTGACTAATTGGTTTCAAAACAGAGTGAAGTGGTAAATGGCTTGAAAGGACACAGGCAAAAGGAGACAGACATGTGCAGTGACTCAAAATTCTTTCATTTTCAAAAGTGCAATAAATATAAACAAGTTTGTTTCAGAACGAGTTAACTAGTCTGTGTCCTTTGGTCTGTTTTCATATTGTGTATGTTTCACTAATTTCATGCTAGTTCTTTTTTTTTTGCAAAACAAATTTTTGCAGTTCATTTGTCGATATTTGTATCAACAGCACTATTGCTACGTTTATGTTCAGTAACAGTAAAGAAAGCGTGCAATAACTCCAATAACTGTGCCTACAAATACCACGTGTGTGCATACTGTATAACTATGTTTCTGAACTCAGCAGCCATGTTTTTTACAAGACATTTTTTTAAATATTCAGGTTGCATGCACAACAATGGATACAACATGACAGAGATATGCAATAAATGACATATACCGTTCCCTGCATCATATTTTATTATTTTCAAAACAGCCCAAAACATTTTAGAATGTTAGATTACCCATCAGTCGGAGAGGGACAAGTGCGCTATCTACTTTTTAACGTAGTAAAGCCCACGCTATGCTTTCAGTGTCCTTAAATGCCAAGTTGCATCTAAGGAATGCCTAGGCTCCAACCCAGGTGACGCAGAACGTTGAGTCAACGTGGTTTGAATGTAACGAATTTGAGGCAACGTTTAGACGGTAAAATACAATATTGCGCCGACGTTTATAGTATTACGTTGTCATAACACAGTGTTTTTAATGTGGCAGCGACATTCAAATGATGACGTCCTAACGTGTTGTTTATAAGGAGACAACAGCATTCAAATTATCACGTTGCCTCAACGTGATGGTATTATGTGGCAACAACAATCAAATAATCACATTGCATCAACGTTGTATATAGAAATCAAGCCCATGTTCAACAGCAAACGTAGCGACAACATGGAGAACATAATCGCTGAAACATCCAATAACAAACATGGCAACTTTTTCAACTTCATGTACTCATTTGATTAATGGCTGACAGTGGCTAGTTAGACTTGTTGAGTAAGAAATAGAAGAAGCATGAACAATACAGACAACAGTTCAGCCTCTGTTCTTCACACACTAATCCTTCTATGAATCCAATTTCTTATACACCTGCACTCTGTTTTTATTTATTTATTTGTTCGACAATACATGATAGCCGTAGTGCAGGAGATAAAAAACACCACCATGAGCCACCTGACTAGGCCTCTATAGCTGTACACGCCACCGTTGCACAGGAAGTGTGGTAATACTGTTCAACATAACCAAATAAATTTAATGAGCCTCTTTATAAAGCTATATGCAAGGTTTCTGTGAAGAAACGTAGACAGTAAAGTAATCAAAAAGTCATGCAGGCTTCAACATAATTGAGCAGAAAAATATAGGTTTATGAGTGAATAACGTTTCTTCTTTTTTGTGTAGAACAACAATATTGAGTGGGTTTCCAGGCTAAAATGTACCTACTGTCTATGCGAAGTTGTTTCACGTTCTGACGAATAGCTCATGAAAAATAACTGCATGAATTCACACATTTATGAATCGACTTGTTCAGGGTAGGAAGTGGAAAAACTGTCCAAGTTGGAAATCTGAAATTTTCAATATTGAAGCAACAAGCCTTTCCATGCAGAGAAAGTTGTCATCTGTTAATTAGAAAAATGTAAGACAGTGTGAATTTAGCTCATTTTTTCTGTTTACCAGGTTTCTGCAAATTTTACTTTTTTTCTTTTATTGCTCATTCACATTTATCGCACATTAGCAGGTGCATGTCATATTTTGTAACTACCAGTGCTCCCTAAAAATGCGTGGCGGCGCTTTACTCAAAAGATTTTCAACAAATAATAAATATTGTGAACATTTTTGGTGGTGGCGTCATCTGTGAAAAGAACCATAAAGTTGTCTCGTGTCAGTTCTTACGTTTGTCAAAAGTGATGCCGCAAATTATGATTATGCCACCGAAACACGTATGAGTTATTTCTCCAGATTTCAGACTTCAGTGTCTAGCCCAGTGGGTAAATTTAGTTGCTACGTCTCCAATACACAATGTAACCCCAAGAGGCTGCTGAAAAAAAAAAGAAAGTGACGGAGTCACAAAAAAAGAGGGGAAGAAAGCGTGCAACATTTCCTGACCAAGTGTTTTGGCAATTGTGCCGAGGATTCCAGGAACTCCTTGAGTGGCGACAGTCGCTTACTGAGAGGTAGCTTGAATCATCTGCAAATCATTCCTGAAAAGTACTAAGCCCCCGAGATGCCAGTGCGTGGAGGATAACTTCGGAGGCTACGGACTCCAAGTTTCGATTTCGGTGACCTTCATATAGGCGCTTTTCAGACTTGAAAAAAACCATTGACAAGTTTGTGGATAGTTTGCGGTCAAGTTAGTGGAAAACAAATCTCATGTGCTCCGTAACTTTATTATAAACTGTGTGGAAATGAGCCATATTTCCCTGACTGGAGCAAAAAGTGCGGATAGCTGCATGAGCTCTATAGAGTTCCCAGCCACGCGCAGCCAAACAAACGTCAAGTGTCTTGACGCCTTTTGAAGTTTGGAAAGAATCTTTTCAGCATGTCAACTTCTTGACAAAATTGTGTTTGGTAGCGTAATACTTACTCTCAAATTACGTAACACATGTATCGAAAATGATCATTGTGCCCTCGAAGATCATTGATTTGATGCCATTTGCTTGTTGTGGTGGGCAGTGACTGGTCTAGCAGAGAGGTACCAGGAATAAAACTTGAACTGCGCAAAATAGACAAGACGGTCACCCTTTACCTCTAGCGAAGCTTAGCTTTGGCAAACACTCTGTTCGCTTATGTAGGTCATGTTAAATCTTACTTTCTAGGCACCCGGCTTTCACTGACATTAGCGGCACATAACGCATTTACTCTCAGCATCGCCCACCATAGACACCTAGAAGATGAGGCGTTCGCAGAAAACGTAGGCGCACGCAAGTGTATTTCTCCGAAGAACTTCGAGTGCTCACTTTGTGCAGCCACAAATGTGTTAGCCGCCTATTGCCCTGCACCTCCCAAATGACAAATGCCATACCCGGACTGGTTTTGCAGCTTCAACTCGCTAAGCCAAGGGTCCGAATCAGCTAGCGTGCTTCCAAAACACTTAAGATGGTAAAAACACAAAGGGCATGGGAGGTGGGGAGGCAATTTAAAGAGTGAAACAAAAGAATTGGAATCTTCAAAAAAAAACGACTGTGCGTACGTTTTTCGCGATAACCATATCACATGCTAGTGCTATGAGTACTCACATAGGTGAGAACTAATTAAGCAATCATTTCGTGTGATCACTTCGTATACCGCACCACTGTGTTGCTGTCCTAAAACTGGAATGAAAATATGTGCAGTACCAGGTGCACTAACTGATCAGATTCTGACAGGTCTACCATCGCATTCGTGAAAGCCCACCAAGTGCACAGGTGGGGTGAGAAATTTCTGTCCCTGAAAGACTCCTGATATCCCATATGCGTTTGTCTTAGAGGATTTGAACGCCGAATCAGCCATTCTTTTCTGATTCTCGGTCGACTGTATTCCCTCGCCAAAAGCTTTTTGCATCTCATGCGGTTTGCCAGTATCTTGGGGATCTGCCCAATTTAGACCTAGCGGCGAAGTCACTTGATGACGTCATAATTTCAAAAATTTTATTGATCTATGATGTCAACCAATGATTTCATTTAGCACTTGTGTGGACAGCGACAGGCACATTTTGCGCTTGATAAGGCCTCTAAACTTTTCCTACCATGTGCACAGTGCTGTTTAGTTTGTAGGAGCGTGCGAATAATATTAACTTTTCACACTGAATTGAATACTGCCTAAGGCATATCAAAATAAATACCAACTTTTCGGAATAAAAATCTGCCTGAATATGATAACAATAGATTCGTTGTTCAAAGTTCAGCGGGTGCAATTAGCATCTGTCCTACAAATTATTTGCGATGCGAGCGGAAATTGTTTTATAGCTGAAATAATTTACTCTCCTGTGTTTCACTAAATCTGAGCACCGCATTCGTGTATGTATGTGTGAGACCACCCTCTAAGTATGAAAGTTATGCTGCTTGACCTTATTTTTTCCGCTGTCGACTCACCACGCTTGCAATACATCATGACCGATGTCACCCCGATCCCAATTCATATTCTTGATGTTTTCAAGTAGCTATGTGAGAAAGAAAAAGAAAGTGTCAACCAATACATCTGTTCAGCGATGCATGAGGCTAGTAATATTTTGGCTGGCGAATTCCTTCTGCCATTCATGCTCATTAAATCACCATTTTTTGCTCACTACAAGGCATGAAAAAGAGGCTTTTAGTAATGATAGCCATGAAGAAGTAGAAAAATAGATTTCCGGGTAGCTTCTGTATGTAGCGACATAAGTATCAAGCGGACAATGCACAACACCCGCAGTATATGTGCAGAGGGGTCCACTGTTAAAGGGAACGCCGGAGCACGTGTCATCTGCTCTGTTGTTTTTTACAAACTACCACATCTAGTGGCCACGTGATTAAGTGAAGAAGTGGACATTTAACATCCCCTGAAAAGGATTTGCAAACCTCGCCAGCTATCGCTTGTGTCTCTCAACTCACTACATTACCCCTGTAGGGTTCCTAGAGTGAATATAAATAACACTGGCAGTGAATAATGCTACCGGCTGGAGAGTAAAGCCCCCAAAAAGGGGCCATCTTAGCACTTCTGTTGAAGGAAGAGTGCACGATGTAAAGCAGAGGTGGAGAAAGGAAGTAGCAGGACAGAAAGCTTGCACATGCCGCAGGGACGTCTGACGTCATGCCCATCGAGGTGCTGCCTCACAAAGACTGGTGTGCAGCTGCGGCCTGCTAGCAGCATTTCAAGAATACTGGCAGATCTTCAGAAACACTGAAAGTAAATAGCTTTCCAGAACAGAAGCTGCTCTCAGGTGGAATTTCGATGCTTTCGTCTTTTTTTTTCTAATTATGTTCAGTGTGCTTTAAGCTCCGATAGAGGCATTATAGAGTGATGCATATTAGAGTAATTTGAGTGTAAAAGAGATGGTATGCTGTGAAGGAAATGTCTTAAAATACAGGTATTCTGTTGGTTTGCGCGAGGCAAAATGTTGCTAACATAAGTTATACCAGTATAATAAAGCCTAAGCATTGTACGTGAGTTAGCCAAGTTTTGCTGTTAAATTGCACCTTAAGATGATATTCAAGAGAATTCCTCTGCGAAGCCACTGATAGTGTGTATTGATTGCGACGAAGTACATAAACTTTTACTCTTATACGACAAAGTGTAGAGCAAAAAACTGTGCTGGTCCTATTCTTTGGGAAAGTTCACTTAAGGCAAATGCAAGAAATCGGGTCAAGTTTGTTTTGATGCTTTAAATTTAGAAGGAGAAATCTGATAGAGTGAGCAGCACTCGTTGAGCTAACAACTAACCGGAAATTTGGTAGTCAACTGTTGCACTTCTTGAACTAACACAGGTGGTGTAGCCAAATAGAAGAGACACGTAGTTAGTCCTTTCCAAGAAAACAATTCACAGGCAATAGCCCAATTATGGAATGGTAGATTATTGGTAGTCAACCCATGGCATGAATGCTGCGTAGCAATGTTTATTATGCCTCAGGAGGGAATTATGTACGCAAAGATGGAAAGCAAGTCTCTAAGTATTTGTTTTTTTTTGTTTGAGTAAACATTTTTTCTCTGGAAATAATAAAATATTTTTCTCTGGAAAATTAACCTGGAAATAAAACTCTGCTCCTTAGTGATTATAATATGTACTCCGTCTTTACACAACAAAATATAACTAATATACACAGACATTTCGCCTCCTATATGAGTGGCATTCACAGTGTGCACTGGCACCAAATGTGTGGAGGTGACCGAATTCCCTGATTGTCTCGTGTGTGTCTACTCATCCGGATGAAGGCCGTGATTATTGATGCACGCTAGCTGATCACGACGGTCTAACCACGACTCGAAAAGCTTTCTCTTCCCTCTCTTTTGTTCTCGAGCTACTGTCATCGAATTACGGAAGTCGAAGGCATGCCCCATTTTCAAGCCGTTTTTGATGAGTTTTGTCTGAGAATGCGGGGTTTTTGTGATGTCGCCTTTGTGTTCATTAAAACTCGTTTACCACTTCATGCCAATTTCGCCAATAAGTAGTGTCGTAGCCACTGTACGGGAACTTGTAAACAACCCTGTTTTGATCATTCGCAGGGGTGCTGTCTTTGGTCTGAGAGAGCACGTTTACCAAAGTACAATGAGGCTTGAAAATTGTTTTAATTTCCAGTGGACTAAGTGCTAATCGAACAGAGTCTGAAAAACCTTCAACGTAAGATACAGAAACAATGGGTTTTGTGTTTTCTCGTGGCACACTCCTTGTTTTCTTTTGCATGCGTTTCTGGGTGTTGTTGATAAACCTGCTCAGATAATGGCTTCGTGACAATTCGCCAACCACGTTTACCATCTATATGACTGCAAGTGCTGATCAGTGGTGTATGCGACACCATATGCATGAGTGAAATTTGTACCAAACGACCAACAGGGCTCAAAAAAGCGCAAAGGAGACATTGCAAAAGCCACCCTTGCCACGCATTATAAAACAAAACTCGTCGAACACTGCTCGGTGACGGGACATGCCTTTGACTTCAGTAATGAGACAATGCTAGCTCGGGAACAAACGTGGGGCAAGAGAAATCTTCTCGAGTCGTGGTTCAATAGGGTGACAAGATGGCGCGCTACAACGACTGCGGCCGCATACTAAGCGACATGCTAGACAAGCAGCAAACTGCGTAACCTCCGCTCATTAGGTGCCAGGGCATACTGAGGATGCCAGCTGCATATTTTGCGAAACGTGTATGTAGTTCTTGCTATATTTTGCTGTGTTAAGTATGAGTCTATATCTTTATACTTAAACTGGCCTCGCTTTTGGAACATTTTTACATCTGTTCATTGGTTATAACTCGGCTAAATACTGTGGTGTACCAAAAACGTGCTGATACTTTTATTTTGATGTTTTGGATGATTTTTTTTGTTTTAGGCACGTATTCATGTGCCGCAAGAATGAAATTAGCAGCAGAATTTCATCTCACTATGCCAACAATGCAGCTGATGAGGAGTGAAAGAAAGGAATACTATACTGCTTGTGCCATCTGTTTGGTAAGCACCATGGGCAATTTTAAACTACTAATAATTTTCTTTGTGCATCATTTATGGTAATTAACTCAGCGAACATTGCCACCCCAGTATAACTAAGAACTCTGAATATGTTTCAGCTGAAAAACTGAATTAAGGCCGTGAATAAGCTCGCAGTGTTGATTCTTTGCCATCATTATAGAGTAAGGAACCATTCATTCAGCTCAATAAAGCTTCACAAATTTCAACTCTGCCTAATTCAGGTTTCCTCGCTGCTGCGTTTTTCCACTGCTGAATTGTTACATAGATTTCTGTCAGTCCTGGCACAGCTTTCATAGGATGTTACAGACGGATTTTGTTAGCTGATTCTCTGCATTTTTTAAAGAAGTGTTCCCATTTAATTATTTTGTTTGCTTGATAAGCTACTAGTACGGGTATAATCAATTGCTCTTCGTAATGCAGGCCCTCATTGCCAACATCGCCTCGCATCATGGCCTGTTCCACGGTCGTCACAGTCGACTATCACCCTTCAATTGCTCTTTGCCGACATCGTCGACAGTTTATACCCCTCTTTGACGTACCCTGAGCTGGCGAGCTTGTTCGCTCAAGCCGAACCACAATGGCAAAGTCTCGAGCAAGGACTGGCAACTTCAACATGCTGCTCAGTTTGCATATGCGAACTCCACTGGGCATGTGAACTGTCTTGGCGGTATGGCTGTTAGTCGCTTCTCTAATGGGGATGCAGGTTGGTGTCCATTTGTCATTCCAATCTATAGATTGCATTTCCTGGGCCTGCTGCTGCTCCTGTGCCCACAACTACGATTGTATGTGTATCCTTAGTTGACATTTATGGTGTTATATTTTTGTGAGAATTAGGGTATTCGGTCATGGCTCTCGTTCTGAATATCTTTGAAAAATCAACTTCCTACCTAACGACTTCTGCAAACAAGTGAGAGTACTTTGCCACTTTTCCAAAGGTGCGCATAACCACTCGCTAGAAAGTATCAACGTAAAAGCTGCATTCACTGCAAATCCAGACAAGTTGAAATGCTATTATTAGTGGCAAAGACAACACAACAAATGCATAAATGAAAAAATACTAGACAGTTACGCAGAGCAGTGCATAAGAATGGAAAGATAACTTGAGCTTACCATAAGATACAAATAAAATCTGGGCTGAATGGATCAAGAATAATTGTGTCAAGGCAGTTTAATCATGCAATGGACAAAAGATTACCAGCTTGGTAATGAACTGAACAGAAAATACTTGCATGCGTTGTGTAGTTGTTTCGTCATCAATATGTCTCGCTTGGTTGTGGCTGGTAGGTCACTGTTTTGCGCGAATTACACTGAGCAGTTGCTCCACTGATCCCGTTCCGCTTTTCATGACCGGGTGTCGGCTACCTTAATTTTCAAAGGCATATTTTTTATGTAATCAATCAGCGACATTTAATGAGCCGCTTTTCACTGAATGCGTGTCAGGCAATATTCCTGAATTTCAGTTGATTTCAAACTGATAAGCTTCTTTTGATGTGAAACATATTTTGCTACACAGATATGGGCAGGTTTTTCTGTTCAGGTAAAAATAAGTTCTTGTTTTGAACCTTTTAGGCTCCGTTAAAACAAGCCAGTAGTATGTGCCAGTTTTTTGAAGCTGCGATATTGTCTCTGTTCATGAAGTCATGACATAGACAGTCAACAGCAGTGCAACCATCATTGTGTACAATGCATGTATCACTGTCGGAAATTTGCCGACAAGGTGTCACACAGGTCCCGTTAGTTAGGAAGGCGATCGCCGGGCTAATTCCAAGGGCCGAAGTATCGGACCCCCGAACCGCACCACGAAAGCGTGGACAATTTAGAAGTGGTCCTTTTTGGCGCGCCAGCGGCCGCCGGCTGTGGCCCAAAGAACAAGTCAGAGCCGAGAGTTGATCAACAAAACAAAATTATATTCTCAATAATAGCACATGGCAAACAATACACAAGAATGCACACTCCACAATAGTTGCATACAATAGGTCACCAAACAAACAACGTACTACACAGTACAATCAGCCACACTCGAAACAACGGACACAGACAACAATACGCACTACAATGCAGTCACATGCATTGAACAACCAAGACACTTAAAGACTAAAGAGATAAAAAACCTATTCAGTCCAAAGTTCTTGCAACAAAAGTCTGAATGATACTCTTCCGAGAATCACTCACTCAAAGTCCCGCGTTGTTGTCGTTCCGCGGTCCCGAAGTTTCTCTTCCAGGAAACCTCGCCGAAGTTTCTCTTCCAGGAAACCTCACGCCTTCAATAGGCCACTCTCCAAGCTTCAAACTTTTTCGCCGGAAACACGTCGGCTTCACACCCGCAGCTGTTGCCACGCGTCTTCGCTCGATAGCGGTAAACACACACTCTTGCCTGTAGCTCGAGTCGTCACCCCTCAGGTGGAAATCATCTTCTTCTCCTGCTTTGTCTCCACGGACAAAACCTTCGCCGACTACACGGTGGAATCCCGACGCGCTCTGGCGCTAACTTTCGTCTTCTCCTGATATCTCGTCTCGGATGCTCGATTAAATACCTTCCGCGCGAGATTCCAGAAGGTTCTCGTCATTTCGTCGGCGCGATACGCAGCGGAGGCTGGGGGAAGGCGCGAGACTGTACGAGGGCCGTCCCCGACAGATGACTCAACCCGGCATAACACGCCCCTTTCCTTCTAGAAATTTCGCGTGCTTGCTTGGCCGCCGTTGTGGGATGAGGAGGTTAGTCGGCGAAGCCACGCTTCCGAGAGGAGAGGCTCGCGCGCCCGGGGAGCCTTTAGATGTTTGTTTTCTTTTTCTTTCTTTTTAGTTACCTCGCAGCGTCACTCCGGCGGTTAGTCGCGAGCATTTGGCGGCGCGCACTTTTTGAGCGCTCGTTCTGTAACCCAAGGCAATGGCTGTCTCAGGTATTCGTGTCCTCTTATGTATTTAGCACATAGCAGTTTCGCCAGTGTATTCTTCCTTGCCTATTCACCCTCCCACTGATTTTGTAAATACTATAGGCAAAAGCTTTTTTCGTCTAACTCTTGCTGAGATTGTATAAGAAAGTTGTGTTTTCATTTTGCACCTGTATTTGTTTTTACGACGCAGCAGTGCACATAGTATGAAAGAAAATTGTAACTTGCCTTGTTCATAATTATTATTGAATGCTTAAAATGTGTTTTGTAACATTCCCATTCATGTTTTGATCTGTGACAACGACAATTAAATAAGTAAGTAATCTTTGTAAATAAGTGTGTTCGTTTTTTATATGTCATTCAGGCAATTTAGCATGTTCTTTCCTGCCTAAGCTGTGTGACTGCATGTCCTCATAGTTGCTGCAATTCTGCACATGAAAACAAGATTTTCAGTAGCGTCTCTTCTTCACCAGCCGGCAGGCCAAATGAACGTGTAATAAATAACAAATCGGAGCAGACTACCTGCGAAAGAACCAAACTCGTTTCAGCAATACTGTCAGCGAAAAGCCCACACGTTTTGCAATGTTTCTATGACGTACGGCTTCAACAAGCTTCACCGGCGTATTGCAAAACTAGCGTTATGCGAGCGCGTATGCGCACTGCGATTTCGCCTAAAAAGAAACAAAAACAAACAAGAAAGCACAAGTACGTTTAGATCACTTGGTTGCTTTCAGCATATAGCAGCGCCGTAATTTTTCCCATAAATCTCGTGAGATATGATATGGAAAAAAAGCAGCGGCGAAGAAGCAGATTTCAATGGCAAGTGGCTGTCGGTGGTAGCGGGCGTTTTGCCGCCAGGCGTCGCTGCCGGCGTAAACGTGTTTTTTGGGGGGCAAGCGAGCCCTTCGGGGTGCAGGATAGCTAGTAACGAAGAAAACAACCAGGGAGACTCTTCGACAGGTGGTATGGACAGATACGATTCAAAAGTGGCACCAATATCTAAGATAGGTAGAGTCCGGGGCATAAATAGACGTAGCCACGAGCGCCAAGCGAATTCAGACATAGGGTATATTAACATGCAGGGTGGTAGGAACAGGCTGAAGTGGGAAGAGATAGAAGAAAAGCTAAGGGAAGAGAGGCCGATGGTATACGGTTTTGTAGAAACACATCTCAGGAACATGGAACAACCTCCGAACAATCCGGACTACGCGTGGGAATATTGTAATAGAACATAAGGCAGCAGAAAGGGGGGTGGTATTGGGGCATTCATTCATAAAAGTACAGACTGGCAAAGGGTCAAGCAGGAGTGCAAGGAACATTTGTGGCTAAAAGGAAAAGTGGCAGGTCAAATGACACTTCTTGGTTTCGTGTACTTGTGGACGGGAGCAAAGGCCAGAGAGGAAAACCGGGCAATGGTAGAGTGTATATCAAAGGACATTCAGTAGTTAGCAAGAGAGTGCGAGCTAATTATACTAGAAGACAATAATGCGCACATAGAAGATATAGATGGGTATACCGACCCGACAAGCAAAATGATCATGGACATGTGTGAAAGGCTTGATTTGATCATGTGCAACAGTACCGAG